>NC_056749.1:525747237-525914737 GCF_019279795.1 Protopterus annectens | reverse complement strand
GCCTTAAGTCTTACCTGCTATCTTAACTCACCAATAAAATATGGTATTTGTTCCAATACAAAAAATGATCTTTTTAAACTCCAGACAGCTAAGACTATGCTTGGCTAACACATTTTTAATATGCTTATGTTTGATTGCTAAGAGATGTTCTTTAATTCTACTGGCTAGTGACCTATTTTTTTTTCAACATAATAATGGGAATATGATTCATATAATGCTAAATACACAAAAGAATTACTATTGCAATCAAAATTATCAATACAAGTAAACAAAAAATGCAAATGTTCTTTAGAAAACATTTTCTCTTTACGTTTACTACACCTATGCATCCCTTTGCCTGTCACAATAATTTCTTTTGATCCCTTTTCAAAAACAAATTTAGGGATCTTGTTTTTTGGTAGTTAAATTGGAGAGACCTACCTAAACAATTACCCAATGCCTGTTTTCTTTGACAATACACCAATTATTTAAATAATATTCTTAGTTTTGATCATACCATGACTTATTGGTAGTGGAAAATATTCAAGCTAAAAATCTTCAATTATTTCATTCTTCTTATTTTTAGGAGTAAAACCAAATTTTAAAATGGGTAGCAATTTTTTATATCTTTGCTCATATATTTCATCTTGAATTTTATTAATCATCCATTCTGTATAATTCCTATCTAAAAATAATTCTTTAAAACATTCACATTCCTCATAAAAATTGCTATCATCACTAATGACTTTTGACAATCTAATACATTGTCCTTTAATATATTCCTCTTCATGAAATTAGGGTGTTGGCTATTAAATTCTAAATAATTATTTCTAAGAGTTTTTTTTCTATAAATAGTAGAATGAAAAATTCGATGAACTTTATCTAGTGTGATTTCTAAATCCAAAAATTGAACTTTAGAACCAAAGTCACTTAATATGAACTTCAAAAAAAACTATACTTTTTTCCATTTCTTCAACTAAATATTTTAATTCCATTTCAGTACCTTGCCATATAAAATATATATCATCAATATATCTTCTATATGACTTAACTTTTTCAAAATGTAATAGCTTTTTTAAAAGATCAACTTCCCAAAAACTCAAGACCAGGTTGCATATGTGGGTGCCATTTTGGAACCCATAGCTACCCCTTGTTGCTGATGATACAATTTATTGTTAAACTTAAAACAAAATTGTTAGAAAATAGTAAATCTATTAATTCACATAACAAGTACACCTGTCTATTACTCATCAATGTATGTCTACTTAATTCCTTATTAGTTCAATATCCTTATCATGTTTGATATTCATATATAAAGCCTCAATGTCGAGAAAAAACAAAAATTTATCGGTGTCAAATAATTTATATAAAAATAATTCATTTAGGAACAACCTGGAATCTTTAATGTAAAACTTAATATTTTGGACAATGGGGTTTAGGGCATGATCAATAAATTCCACAATATACTCAGTTTTAGAGTGTTTCAGAAATACCACCAGTTTAAATGGTGGATCTTTCTTGCCTTTTTGAATTTTTTGGTATCCCAAACAATTTACCTATACTTGGATATTTCACATGCATAAATTTGTATTCCAATGCTGTCAAATAACCTTGTTCCAATAAATCCAGCAAAAAGAAGTCAATATTTTTAAACGTAATGTTTAATTCTGATCTAGAAATCACTTTACAAACCCTCTCATCTAATAACAATTCTTCCATTTTGAGAATGTATTTCATTTGTTCCATGACCACTAAACCAGTTCTCTTTTCAGCTTTCATTACACAATATCTTTATTATTACTAATTTCTAATTAAGCCTTTCTTTCATCAGCTGTCAAACTAAACCATTTGTATTTATTTTCATGTTGGTATAAACTTCTAAAATCCTTATCACGTGTTTGAACAAATGTCTCCAAAGTACAAGGTTAAAATTACTCTTTTTTTCTTTAAAATGTTTTACCAATGATTTCATCATCTCTAACATTATTTAAGATGAACTTCAAATTTAATTTTCTAGTGAATAAACAAATGTCCACTAAAATGTCCATCATATTAGGTCTTTGCACTAGAATGAATGAAAAACCTTTATTCAAAACATTAACGTCCTTCTGAAAGAGCTAATGCATTAAGATTAAAAATAGAACAACAGTCAACTTTTTGATATTTGGTGATCATCTTTGATTCCACCCCTGATTTCTCCCATGCCCTCTTCCATGACCTCTCATCATCCTGTTCACTCATCTTCCATTTCCTCTTCTTGGCAACAAAAAATCCTCAGTGCTGCTTTGATTGGTTAAAGCATTGTTGGAAGGAAAGTAAATTATTACATTGATTATTCTCTGACCACTTGGTGAACTACTACCAATGCCATTAGCCTCACCATTACCAAAATCTCTCTGGTTAACTGGCAGGAATTCATCCAGAGAAAACAAAGATCTGCTCCCAAAGTTATTTTGATTTTGTGAGTCTGTCACATTGTTAGCCTTAATAACCTCTTTCCCATTTTTCAACAGAAACATTGTCCCATTCCTATACTGACTAAAGTCTCTTTCAAGTTTTTTCTTTTCTCTAATGACCACAGTTGAAACATGCCTAGAAAGTTTATTGACAATGCCATCCCACAAATAGTTTACTGAATTAAAAAATGGATGCTGTTGTATAACATCATTTAAACTTTTTATTTCCTTGCTAAGATTGTCCATTTTTGTTTGATTCAGTTCAATAAGGACATTTAAAACTTTTAATCCCGGTTCATTATAAATGTTGCATAAATCAGTGAACACTTGCCCATTTTTAATAATTCACTTGGGAAACGTCTACACTTGTAAACCCAATGGAACAATTTTGCACTGTATACATTTAGTCAGGTAAAATAGCAGTGATGGTACAGTGGTAGCATTGTTGCCTCACAGCAAGAGGTTCTCCTGTTCGATTCATGGCTGGAGTGCCTTCTGTGTGGAGTCTGCATGTCCTCCCTGTGGTCGAGTGGCCTCCGAAAGACATGCGTGAATGGGCGTGCCTTCACTGAAGGTTGGGCATCGGGCTGGCAACTCAGCACCATAAAAAATTTACTACCAATCATTAGCGGATCGGAGTTCCGCTATGGCGACCCCTAACCGGGAAAAGCCGAAAAGACAAACACACATTTAGTCAGGTAAATATTGTCATACTTAATCTTTTTGAAATTTATTAACAGTCTCTCCAGTTTCAAAATGAGAGGCTTACAGTTACTCATGGGCAAGCTAGGAATCTCCAAAGTGAATAAATAGTTGGTCATGTTTGTGCCTTCAATTTCATTAAATGGATTAGTTTCCAACAGTTGTTCCACAAATTCTCTTGTACCAGAAACATTTAACACTGTACCTTCTGAGTCATTTGGAGAAATATTACCATTAGTCACTGACTTTCCATGCTACACCACCCATTCAAATTCTTTGAGTAGGGACTGCGCCTTGTTTACAAATTCGGACAAGGAACCCATACCCGAAAACAATTCCTTCAGTGTGCTATAGGTAGATAAATTCAGTAAATTCTGGCTATCCATGCCAAGTTCCTCTGTAACTCTCAAATCCCAGAGCCAAATGGACTAAAGGATAACTACAAAAACTCCAAGCCATCAAATATATGAGGAAAATGCAGAAAAGATATAAAACTATACCTCTACTCTGGGATTCATACAAGAATACGCTGAACACATTTATTTAGCACTTTTATTCACTTTTGTTCAAATTTAGTATAACTTGTTCAGAACCAATACAAAAATCTACTACCTACAACTCATTTAAATATGATTCCATCGTTATCATCATCATGATGTCACTTCCTTTTGTTGCCAGTTTAAAATATACTTAATGTTTACATTTTCATTTAAACACAGAAATACATAAGCCTTAAGTCTTAGTTGCTATCTTAACTCTTCTCTTCTAATAAATTTTTCATATCACCAAAAAAATGTGGTATATGTTCCAATACTAAAAAACTAAACTTTTTAAACTCTGGACAGCTAAGACTATGCTTGGCTAATGCATTTTTAACATCCTTATATTTGATTGCTAAGACATGTTCTTTCATTCTTCTGGTTAATGATTTAATGTTTTTTCCAACATAATAACCGAAACACGAGTCACATAATGCTAAATACACAACAATAGGAACCCAGCCATTAAACATACAGTGAGTACAGTAATATGTATTTAAACTTGTGGTAAACAGCTGTCTGGCCTTTTGCATGGGATTTGAGGAACAGGCTTATTTGCTATGTACATTCGGCTTCCAAAATCCCTGCAAAATTTAAAGTGCCGTATAATAGATTGCTGTATAATAGATTTTCTTTATGTGTTTTTTTTCATGTTTTGGTTTCACCTCCTTCTTTCTTTGGCAACTTCTCCTTGCTTACAGTGGTACCCCCTACTGTGCAATTCAACAGATTGCTGTTCAACCGAATGCATTCCTTGTTTGTTGCGACTCGGGCAGAGAGCCACACGACCAATAGTAACTTGGTGATGAGTAAGACACTCATTGTGCTGACTTGAGCTGCTTTTTGACTGCAGACTTACTAATTATAGAAATGTTGATGACTGAGAGATGACTTTATATCCCTTTAGCAGCATGCCAGTTTCCTGAATTCTACTGTCCTTTTCATCATGCCTGATAACTGTGTTTGCACAAAAACACTGTTTCTTGTTTTCAGATTGAGCTCATCTCCAAGTTTTCAGATCTTAAGCAGCCACATCTCATTATTTAAGGATTATAAATACATTTATCACGTTCTGACCCAGCTGCTAATTTGCTGAGCAATATAATCCATTATAGAATTACTTTCCAGAAAACATCTATAGTTTTTGCATTTCTTGTAACTTGCTGAAATTTATGGAGACAAAAAGAGTAAGGTTGACTGCTGTTTTGATGAATGTAAATTAATTTGTTAGGAATATTCTAAAAAAAATAATAAATACTAATAAACAGAAATAAAACATTTTGTGTACATGTGCGTATGTGTGTGTCTGTCTGTGGGGTGGGAGAGATATATTTCTTTATCTCCCCACTAAGGATCAGAGCTTGGAAGCCCTATCCAGAATCAAAAGCAATATGTTGATGGACCTAGGCAGTATAACAGGCTGTCTTCTAGGTAGTACAAAGTACAAAATTGCTAAACACTTTCCACAGGATATGAACCTTACCTCTGGAGGATGATATACATGGTATCACACCACAAGGGTGGCTCCACCACAGGCCCTAACAACTCTAGGCCCATTGGCCACACCAGTATCATCTGGAAAATTATGGAACTTATCTTGGTTATCTTCATATACAGTGAAATTGGTGACATACAATTCCTCAACCATATTCAATATGGTGTCAAAGAAAGGTAGATCTTGTCCCCTTAAACTGGTTATTTTCTTTTCGAAAGTGTAATGGATGCCATCAATAAAGGACATTCTGATCATACAACTTATCTGGACCTTACTAAAGCCTTTGATATGATTCTCTATGCATCATTTATAAAACTCTCTCTAGTCTAAATATAAATCCCTACATCTCCTATTTGATTGCAAACAGGCTGTTGGGTAATTCCCCCCTACAGTAACAGTTGGTGGTACTTTCTCATTTAAAGAGGATGTGACTAGAGGTGCCCCTCATGGGTCCCTTCCTCTTTGTAATTTACTTCTACAATATGAAAGCATATGTAAAAAAGTCTATGGATAACCAAGTTTTCTGGTGACTCTAAATAGGATGCTGTTACTGACTCCTTCACAGGCACTCATATCCTCAGAGGGGCTTGCCAGAACCATCACCTGATGCATCCAACATGGCTTTAAGGTTTATTCCAAAAATGTACTGTAGTTGCCTTTGCTAAACAACCCCCCCTACCTATTACCACAAAAATGGGACCCTGCTTAAAAATTAGCACACTCATTAAGTCTATATACTTTTACTGACCATGAAATATTCTTTGATTACCATGTTTCATTTATACTTAGGAAATATTTCTTCCCTGCTCAAGTAATTACTAAGGTTATACCCTCCAGGTCCAAGGATGTAATAATCCCTGTCTATTCTTTCCTCATCAAAACTATTTTAGAATATAATGCACTGATTAGAATTTACCATTCTATGCATCTTGACCATCTAGAAATACCACTGCATTTTCTAGCTAACACAATTTAGAGAACTATGTTTCCTTAACTACCCTTGCTTTTCTCTGTTTTATACTTGCTTATACATGACCATCTCTATCTCGCTTTCTGGGCTGTGAAAGATCATGTCCTACTAGAACTTTAACTGCTCAGAAGTACTGACAGTACTAAAACACTCACTTTGAAGACCTCAGCCTTCATCACAGCATAAACATGACATCTTAGAGAGATAAGCTTTGCTCCCAAAGAATTCCTCATTTTTCATAATTACAGCAAGCAGCCAGTTTTGGTCAGCTGTCTGAGACATTTAGAGCTAGCAACTGCGGTGGTGGTGCTGTGGTAGCATTGTCGCCTCACAATTAGCCGTTGCCCATTCGATTGTCAGTTAGAGCATCTTCTGTGTGACGACACGCGTGAATGGTTGTTCCTTCGTTGAAGGTTGTGCATTAGGCCCGGCATGCCAGCACGTAAAACTCTACTGCCAATCATTAGCGGACCGGAGTTCCGCTGTGGAGACCCCTAACCGGGAAAAGCCGAAAGACACAAACAAACTGCTTATCCAAATTGGAGGAGCATAATTGCTGCAGTTCTGAAGAAGATAAACAATATTGTTTAATGCCTTAACTGTTTTTCATTGGTTCTTTCATTTTCCATTTATTTTATATTGCACACATGGAGGAAGCATTGATGACCTATTCTAAGACTCATGGAAGCTAATCTCCTGTGCAAAAGATAAAAATAAACAAAGTGACATTTTTGCTACATTTTGCATCCAGTAAACAGGAAAGTGCACTTATTCTAATGCACTTAAAATTGCCTAGCTATTAAAATCAGTTCTGAGTAGCTTCTGTCATTTTTCTGCACTTTTGCTGCTTTCTCTGAATTACAGCTTTTAACTGAAGTAATTTTACAGTTTGTGTTGCATTTCAAATAGTTTATGTGATGTGCCTAGCTATTAAATCTGTCTTGAATGTATAAAAGGGTGTTTCTGTGCTGATAAGTGAATTAATCAATGTTGCTACATTTATTTGCTGTGTTTTTTCGTCATTTTTAAAGTTACAGGAAATAGACAGTCAGTGTGTGAGTCATCTGCAGCTTTCAGTAGTTATCCTAGGGAGGAGGGTAATTGCTGCAGTTCTGGGGAAGATGAGCCCTACTGGTTAGAGTGTTGTGTTTTTCATTTGTTCTTTCAGTTTACTTGTTCATTTCATATCATGTAGAATTGCACTTAGAACGGAAAGGAAGAAAAGCACTTCATAGAAGCAAGCACTTTCAGTTGTAACTTTTCCAAATATACCCAGCTCACCAAATTATATCATTAATGAGGTGTTGCTATGATTAGGTGCAGCAAGATGCATGTTGCTGCATAATGCCAGAGCCGAGCACCTAACACCCTGACATTGCTTCTTGCAGCCATACATGTGCTACTTTATGCAACTTTGCCCACAGCAATTATAAATAAGTTCAACACTACTGTTATGCAAGGTACTCAAGCTCTGCTTATCCAATCATATTTATACAAAGTTACCTAAATTGACATTTATATATAACTGCACTTTTCACACTTTAACCGATAACTCTTGACAGACTGTAGATCTGTAGTTTATTTAAGCTCTGCAACTGTCTGTAAATCAAATCAAGTTTTGCTTCACAATGGACAATTAGATCAGCCTACTTGTCCCTCTGTTGCTATTCTCATAGCATTAGGTATCCTAAAGCAGTGCTGCAACTGCCTTATGTTCACAGACAATGAACTATACAAAAATAATTCTGTTTACGAGAGGTGCCAGTATTTAAGTCATATGGAGGCACCTCACTCTCAGAAAAAAACAAAACAGGCTATGAGCATCACACTAATATAATGTATGTTGAGCACTCAATTCAGACTCATGATATAATGTCATATGCTGACACTGTAAGCAAATCCTTACCTATGTCTCCTAGAAACTCAGCAAAAATCAAAATCAAGCATAGCATCATACACTATCTCATCTTTATGAAAGAGTCACCTTGAGACAAAGGAACAGCTCTAGTATTCCAGACCACTCCATACACAACAATGTTTTACTGACTGGTGACACATTCTCCACTCACTAGGCTGGACAAATACAGCATGACACTAAGTTGTATTTCAGGTACTAGGATCTCAGGTGTCTCAATGGTCCTTAGGACCATAGTGCCAGACAAATATAACTACTACATGGTAGTTGTGCATGTGAGGGTGAATGACTTAAAGAAAAAAAATCCCTGAGATAGATACAGAGACATGTCTGAGCTCTCTGTTCAAGTCAAATTTAGCTAAGACCCTGAAACTGAGCAGGATACTACCTCTCCACAAATGATGCTTAGATACAAAACAAAAGGTGATTAGTGTCAACAACTGGCTAAATAACTGGTGTCATTCTAGGAGGATCCAATATTTGTCTGCATTCAGCAAAATGCCTGACAGTCCTGCTTGCTTTGCAAGGGATTATCTACACGTCTTGTTTAAAGGCTTCCACATGCTGACTAAAGCCTTGGTGCCCTATAGTGCCTTTATGGCAGTGTTCAGTTAATTAACATTGCAATGTAATAAGCTTATCAGTACCATAGCAATATAAAATTAAGGTGGCTCTGCTCAATGTCGGAAGTCTAAACAGCAAGCTGCATGACTCTGAGGCACTCTTGCATTTGGAAGGCCACCATACATGTATAATCACTGAAACATGATTTAAATGCCCAGAAGGCACTCCCTCCATGCCTGAGTTTAGTGCTTATTATGTCTTTAGACCGATTAGCAATGGTGGTAGAGTGTCCATATTTAAAATTGATCATATCATCTCAGTCAGATTCTCACAGAACTTATTGAACCCCAAGTCACACTTAACAAAATCAACCATCAGTTTATCATCTGTTGCAGGACACCTTTCATGACCCCAGATGTTCCTAAACATCATGCGTGAACTCCCCACGAATAAGAACTCCATCATTCCAGCAGACATTAATTACCAATTGAGTGTAGTAGCTATACCTCTAACATAGCATATGCACAGAGGTTTTTAGCTCTAATAAATAAAAGCACATTGTTTCTAATCCAGCTAAAGGACGAAACACTGGTACTTACAAATGTAGTGGCAACATGCACAACTCTGCTAGTAACTCCTTCTCTGATTATGTCAGGGTATAAGTTAATAACCTTTTCCCTCAACTAAATCTTCTGAAACAATATAATGGAATTGAAAAACTTCAAGTGCACACGTCTCACATTCACTTTTAACAACATCATCTCAGACCACCTCAGTAGATAGTCATAAAGGAGTTTTATATTCACCTAAATGTATAGAATTGTTAGTCCTAAATAGATCCAATTACAGTGCAAATTTAAAAGCAAAACATTCTGAAGGTCCACTGACATAAATAAAAATCTACAGTAAAGGAAAAGTTCATTAGATTATACAATAACTCTAAAGACTCCCAAGTTAAGGAAAATATTAGGAATTTGACTTAGAATAAAAAAAATATATTAAATCTATTAAAGCAGCCCATGTTGGTATTTGAAGTCAGTGACAATTACAAAACCCTTAGCTATGCTAGAAAACAAGGAAACAACACTCTGCAATGTACAGAGCTCATACTAAATGTTAAAACATACATTGACCAGTGTACATTGCCAATACACTAACAAATAAATTTAGTACAAATTTCACTCTTGAGATGATTAGCCGGAACACTTTGATACCTGTAGGTCTCAAACCTCCCATCATCACTAAAGAACATGTATTGCTCTTCCTCCATGAGACCTGGTGACATACCAGACTGTTTGCTAAGTAGCAGTAAACATGCTCTGGTGGAACCCTTACATAAGCTATATAACCTGTGCCTGCCTATAGGCTGAGTACCAGAAGTATGACATATAACCCTGGTGATGCCATTCCATAAAGGTGGCCCTATTACTGACCCAGAAACTAAAGGCCACCAGCCTAACACATTTTATTTCTGAGGATGAGGAATACGTTATAAAAGACTTGATTAACAAAGACATTAACACTCTCATCAATCTAGCTCTTCAGCAATTAGTTTTTGTCAAAAGGTAAATCCTGCCTAATTAACTTGGTAAACTTCTTTTAAGAGGTAACACAAGGTGCTGACAGTGGTTATAGTGGCTACACTATACAAACAGCTTACCTTTATTTAGCCAAGGCATTTAACATCATCCCATAAGATCATAATTAATACACTAACTGAATTACAAATAGACCCATATGTGGTAAGATGGATATATAATTGGATAAATCACAGAACCCACACTGTGATGGTAGCAGGGGATGTGTCCAAGAGCATGAAGGTGACTGGTGGCAGTGGCCTGCAGGGCTCACTGCTGGGACCACCTTTGTTTGGTGTAGAACAGTGAGTGTTCTGTATCTTTAAGAAGCATTTCAAGGACTGAACATGCATATAAATAGCAAGCAGGTGCTAGCTTCAGTGCCATTTTGAGAGTGCAGCCAGATATTGAGCATGTATGAATGTAATAGATAGTTTGTATATGAGTTTATCTAAGTTAAGGTCATTAAGCCTCAATCCTAATGTGTTTGTACATAATAAAGCTGCTTGAACAGAATCCACAAAGACTCATCTATTACATCCTGACTAGATGAGTGACATTTGGTATTTACTTCTTTGACCTGAAGACTAAAAACCAAGGCTAATGAATAACCAAGTTTGGGAATGACTGCAAACTGGGAGTCATTGTCAAATCTTCTTTTGCCACAGAATCCCGGCAGTAGTAATTTATACTTATAAATGCCCGGTTTATTGAAAATAGGCTTAAATTAAATGCTAAAAATGCAACATTGTCACATTTGGCAGAGAAAGCACCTGCCCAACATATAGCAGCAACAACACTCCACTTCAAGATGAAAATGTAGTCAGAGACCTTTGTTAATAATTCCTTAGTTTTTGATCACCTTGTAGCAATGTTTGTCAGGAAATCCTTAAACTTGGCACAGCTGATCACCGAGGGAATATCACCCAGATCTAAATATGCTATTGTTCCATTGTATTCAGCAATAGGACTGTTTAAACCTGTGCTGAAATTGCCTGATCATAGAATACAATGCCCCCTTTGGAATGTACCTCGTAAGACATACCAAACAACTTGAAAAAACCCAAAAAACAGATGTTCCTAACAAAGGGTATCACAGAGTCTCAGAGGAGATGTATGCTCTGACCTCCATTCAATCAGGGACCAAGTTGTCCAGGATTTCTTGCATTTTCACAAATCAAACAGTTCCAGAAATACCAGAACAAAATATCTAAATTTGCTTTAGCAGATTAATAAAACAATGTAGTGAGACAAATTCATTTCTCAGCATCCCTTCTCCTCTGGAACAGACTCCCTGCGCAGCTAAAGCAGGGTGACACACCATTTTCCTTCAAGTAAATCATGGATACTTGGGTGGGTATTCATAAATTCACCCTGGGCTTGACTGGCTTAGCCCTCCTGGAAAGAGGAGATACAGTCCAGGATTATAAATAACAAGATGTACTGGTTACAAGACTCAATAGCATTGGACTTCCTATGATTCCTATGAATCTCATGGAACAAGCTCTCTTTGCAGTTTAAACAAAGTAAAATGTTAGCTTCCTTCATGTACCTTTCAACCACTTACAGCAAGATATCTGGACAAAGCCATAACTAATGGTGGGACAAAGGCCTAAAAATAGGGACACTTTTTAAATATTGCTGTTACAAACTTAATATAGCTGATAGAATAACAGGTTTTGTGTTAGCATGAATTTTTCTGAAGGGTGTGAAGTCTGAAACTGAAATGTCTGTCATTTTTTTCTGACTTCAGCCCTCAATGATTTGCCAGAAAACCACACTTTCATGAGAAAAAAAATATGAGGCAAAAATCTGGACATTTTGCAAAAATATGTACAGCTGAGAGGTATGCTCCTTCAAGTTCTGCCTCATGACTAGATGGGTACTCACAAATTCACTCCTGTGGTAAGGAGTATGGTCCTCACTGAGTGAGGTGGCAAATCCATCCTTTAAACTTTCCCTCTGTTGTATGGCTAGGCTGTATATGGTTTTCCAGGCTGCCTGCCTAGTAAGAACCTATGAACTTATACTTTGCCCAGCTGGTACTCATAATGAACATCCGTTCCTATTTTGTGTTTTCTAGATTACTCCATACTAGCCCAACCAGTTCCTTTCATGCTGCATTATCAAGCCCTGCTAGTCATGTGTCATTTAGTTTATCCACACCTATAGTGCCTTTACTGGTGCACTTCAGTCTGTCACAAATAACTCTTTATGGTATCATGACATTGTCTGAAGACGGTTTCCTTAAACAATTAATCTGACAGTTTGTGAAAGAGATTATGTGAATGGACAATGGATTAGACATAAAATAACATGAAGACTGTATACCTATGACATACCATAATGGATATTATATGGATAGTATATTATAATGGTTATAATGGATATAAATATTGTTCACCATAAGTTGTACATATTTTCTTATTTGCATTTATATTTTCACAACTGAATAAGCTACATAATACTGGGAGTCATACTGAGAAATGTGATGAGAGACAGAAAAAATGTGTAGTCCATATATAACCTATTACTGGGAAATATTGCTGTTTGTTTAGTCATTGTAAAGATATGTCATATTTATTAATACCCGTAAAAATAAGTGAAATAAAGACTGTTGTATGGTATGACCATTGGACTTAAATTATGCTGAAGAAATCTGTCATTGGTATTTGCAGGTCAAACAATGTTGTTGTACAGATAGACAATTAAGCTAGGAAATATTGAGTGTGGATAATATTGTAAATTAGACAAATAACCATAATTTTCATATTTATGTAATGATCTCAAAAAGCAAATGCCCAACAGAGACTGTTTACTGTTATATGAATGCTGAAGTTTGTCTAAGTAAAGTGGTACTGATGGTATGCACCTGGGGTGTACTGTTTCAAAGTTATAAAAGCTTTTTTATAAACATTTTGAGAAAAATATAAATATGCTTGTTGTAATATATTACTGTATTGATGGAAATATTTTGTGAATGTGTCAACTATTATGATTTTAAAGGAGCAGTTTTACTGAACAATATTGCTGTATCTATTGCTTTAAGCATTTATTATTGACAAGATATTTATATTTCCTGGCTTATGCTTTTTGACCAAATGTTTCAGAAATTTAACTATGTATGAGGCTGCTAGAAGTGTAATTTTGCATAATCACCATATTCATAAAGGATATGCACACCTCTAGTAGCCCAACATAACGCATCAGAGATACTTCAGGCACAACTAACACTGGGTAAAACTGCAATCCAGGTTGTAGCCTGCTATAGATCCCCCACCATGTCCCAAGGCTCCCACTCCACATTCCTAAACACACTAGAAAATATTAGGGTACAATCCAATACCCTTATACTGGGAGACTTTAACTACCCCTCCATTAAATGGGAAAATTACTCATCTACCAACACAATTGCTCAATGTTTTCTGGAATTCATTAATTCCAATGCCCTGGACCAACACATTGTTACCCCCACCAGGGGTAGAAACATCACTGACCTGGTCATTACTAACATGGGTGACCATTGCTCTACACCAGTAATCAACTCCTCCCTGGTCAGATCTGACCACAAGTTAATCACCATGGATATCCACATCCCACCCTCACCCCCCTAAAGGAGACCACAGTAAAAAAAACTTCTCTAAAGCCAATTTTGGGCTTCCAAAACAGAGGTGGCTAACTTCATGACACCCATGCAAATGGAAAATAGGTGCATGACTGCTGAATCATACGCCAATGCACTGTATAAGCACATACACAAGTGCATGGAACGGGCCATACCAAATAGAACCAAGATGCTCTCCTCCAAAAAAAGGAAGCCAATCTGTTAGTCACCCACCATAAACAAACTCTACAACAGAAGGAAAAAACTGTTGCAGAAAAGGATGAAGTCCCAAGACTGGAGAAACTCCTTTGTTAGCCTCAGCAAAAAACTGAGATTCCAAATCAAATTATCTAAAGCTAGCTATGAAAACAAAATTGCTGCAGATTCTAAAGACAACCACAAGGCATTCTATAGTTATGTCAATAATCTACATGGCAATACTCAGATCTGCTCTTAGTTACAGCACAATGGCAATACATATACAGAATCAACTGATATTGTCAACATATCGGCTGACAGATTCAGTGCAAACTTTACCCCCTTTTCACCCCCTAAATGGCCTTTCACAATACCTGAGGAATGCCAAGTCCCTATTATCATGGCTACACAGGTATAAACTGCACTGTCCAAAGCCAAGAGTACAGCTTCCATGGGACCTGATAATATCCCTGGCTGTGTTCTACATGAATTACACAGTGAACTGGCACAACAACTGAGTACCCTGTTCAATCACAGCCTCATTTCAGGCTTTGTTCCTACTGAATGGCACACTGCTACGGTCATCCCACTCCACAAAGGAGGAGCGACTACAGACCCTGGGAACTAACACCCCATTAGCCTGACTAGTCTGATATGTAAGACTATGGAGCGCATCATCATGGACCTTATAAATAAGGACACAGGGAATTTCCAAACTCTGGACCCCATGCACTATGGGTTTGTTAAAGGTAGATCATGCCTGCTCAACCTGAAAGACTTCTTTGAGTCTGTCACCAGAGCTGTGGATGAGGGCAAGGTAGTTCACACAGCCTACCTAGATCTTGCCAAGGCCTTCAACACCATCCCTCACTCGGGAATCATAGATAGACTCACTAAACTAGGCATAAGCCCCTATGTAATAAGATGGGTTGCCAACTGGCTCACTGATAGAACCCACACTGTGAAAGTATTGTCTCCAAATCTGACTACCAACCAGTTACAAGTGGTGTCCCACAGGGATCAGTCCTAGGTCCTCTCCTGTTTGGCATCTACTTCTCTGAAGTCAACACAAAGGGACTCTGGCTGACCAAGTTCACAGATGATTGCAAACTGGGAGACATTATTGATTCTCCAACTGATGTAGACATTCTACAAAAGGCCTTGCTGACACCAATGACTGATGCCAGAACCATGGCCTTAAGCTCAATGCCAAAAAGTGCATTGTCATTCCCTTTGGGAAAAATTTTGTGCCCATGAACTACCACATAGGTCGTAGTCCACTAAACACCAAAGGTGTGATAAGAGGCCTGGGGACACAGGTTGACAGCAACCTCTCCTTTGATAACCATATTGCCACTGTAGTCAGAAAGTCCTTCTATATGGCACATCTCATTACAAAAGGTCATAATCCCTCTCTACTCTTCCCTCATTAGACCTATTATAGAATACAACGCCCCATTTGGTATGTACCTCACTAGACACCTACAACAACTGGAAAAAACACAAAAATACCTCACTAAGAGGATCTTAGGCCTTAGACACATGCCCTATATGGACAGACTAAAAAAAAAACTCCAGCTATACTCTGTCTCTTATCATCTTATCGCCTACTTAGAGGTGATCTCTGCTTGACCTACAAAGCTATGTCTGACCCAGAGCTGCTAGATATGCTACACCTAAAGAAATCCCAATCCGTCTATGCCACATGCTCCAGGGACCCTAACCTCATTACCGCAATAAACAGAACATGCTGGATGGACAGGTTCCTAACCCAGAGACTTCCCATACTCTGGAACAAACTTCCCATTCACCTCAAGCAGAGTACTTCACTGGCCTCTTTAAGAGAAATCTTGATGAGTGGATGGGCAATAGGAAGTTCACCCTGGAGATCACTTCAATGGCCTTGCTTGACAGGGGCACTGGGAACTAACTTTGGGCGGCATGATGCCAGGGAATCTTCTTAGGCTAGGCTTATATAGGCTCTAGGACCGTTAGCCTAGTACACACCTATGAACATATAAATTAGTGAAGATGTAGCCTATTTATTCCCTGGAGCAGGCAGCTGACCACAACTGCATATGGTCAGTGGGCATGGGATATGGACTATAGTAGCAACAGGGAGCTCATGTTTTTGACAGTAGTGTCCTACAGGAAATCAGAAATGTGCAATGTTGGAAGTAATGATATCATATATGTGCCAGGCTGCACCCTAGTTTTGGCACTGGCCTAGATTCCATGAGCAAACAGTCCTGTACCAATAACAGCCATGACCCTAACATGATGATAAATGACCACTACTTGACCAGTTGCTTTTCTCTTCTCATTGCTGTCTTTTGACATACTAATCTCATTTTGAAGCCACAGTCAGAGTAAAAAATCCAACACCATGTCAGTTAACCACATTTAGTTCTCTGTTAAAGAAACTATATATAATATACTTATTTGCCACACATAGTATTATGCTTATCCTTTATTATTCATGTATTATGTAAAAAAATATGCATGTATTTATACAATGAAACATTGTGTTCATTAAAATGTGTCTGCGATGTAGTAACAACAGTAATATTAGGGTATATGTACAATGTGAAATAAGTTACAAAATGCAGTATATATACACAATAAGGACTGCTGCCATCAAAAAGTAGAGATAATGACTTTTGAGCAGAGTTATGCAAATGATTCAGCACCATTTTTTACTAAATTGCATTAAAATTATGTTTTCAGTATAATACAGTACACAATTTTCTTTTCATTTTAACTTCAGGCACAGAATCATGCAGTTCAAAAACAGAATTCCAAACGATGACTGCTTAACTCTTCAGCTCTGCATATTCTTTATATTTATAATAACACTGCTATTGCCCTTTAATTAACAGCTTTCTCTGTCCCCATCTTCTGCAATATAGTTCCATCATCTAAGATAGCTTTTAAAGTATAATTATAATAACTGCACCTTTATGAACCATGTCATACAGACAACTATTTATTTATGTATTTATTTATTTAGTAAAATTAAATAACATAAAATAACTAAGATACTGACTCAGTTCTTGTGGTCACTGGATCAATGCATTAATTTAATGTGCCTATATTTTCTTGAGCTTACTCTCCTAACTTGCCTTTGTAGGGTCAACCCATTCCTCTTCAATGTAGTTTCTCAAGGAGTAGATCATGTGGCCAAACACAACCAAGCCAAAAGTATAAACTTGCTAAAAGTGACAGCTCGTGGCAAAAATGTTTGGTGGTGGTGGTGGTGGTGAAAGTCACCCTCTTCCCTTAACTATGTAGGGAGGCACAATGAATGCATTTTGTTTGTATGGGGAAGCATTGCTTCCTACAGAAGGAAAATGATTCCAGCTGTTTGCTATTGGTCATGTTTTTTGATTGTGCTACATTCAATGTAATAACCTCAGTCCCATTTCTTCTTTATTACTTAAAGATCTTATAACTGTGTTTTGTTACCATGAAGGCGTTTCTCAATACACATGTCACTGCATTATTTTCTCTTTCCTTGTACCCTACCAAGTCATCAA
This sequence comes from Protopterus annectens, assembly GCF_019279795.1. Lineage (NCBI taxonomy): Eukaryota > Metazoa > Chordata > Ceratodontiformes > Protopteridae > Protopterus > Protopterus annectens. Next base: position 525,897,202 of record NC_056749.1, on the reverse strand, counting down.
ATATAAATGCATTACTCATACATCTCAACTTCTTTCCTTAAGATTTTGGACAAAGGCAAAAACAATGGGGGACAAAGGCCCAAAATCCAGGATAATGTTTAGGAATTACTATAAATCACTTAAAAAGTTAATACGACTGCACATTTTGCATCAAGATGCATTTTCTGAGCAGTAAGTATGAAACTGTAATGTATGGCATTAGTGCTTATAATCATCCCTGATTAAACAGGACATCAAATATTTTACAAGGGACAGGGGAATAATGGAGCCAGATCCAGCACTAGGTGACCTAGGCAGCTGCCTAGGGCCTATATTGGCTGGGGGAGGGCACATTGGCTGAGGAGCCTTGCTTTTCACTTAAAAAATTCCATTGTGTAAGGACAAAACAGCCCCAGAAGTTTGCAATTCTGTTCTGAGTCATACGCAGAACAGGCAACACCTAGCATTAGGACAATGCCATAATGTAACCTTGTACGTGAGATTTTGAGTATCATAGCAGCACATCAGTAGACAGAAAGACAGCCCCAAATACCTGGCATTAGGACACCATCTGCACAGGAAAAAGGAGATTTTGAGTAACACATCAGAGAGACAAATAGAGTATTCAGTTATAATGCTGCCAAAGTCAGTGGAAGCATTATAGTAGCAAGTGCAGCGAGACTGGAGAACTGCAGAGAAGCACAGTGGATCTGTTTCTCCACAGTGAGAGCACAGGAGATGGTATGTACAGCAGTGAGAGAGAGTGTGCGTGTGTGTGTGTGTGTGTGTGTGTGTGTGTGTGTGTGTGTGTGTGTGTGAGTGAAGTAAGAGCAAGGAGGTTAGACAGAATACACCAGCATTAACCTGTGCAAACCTAGTATTTGCAATGATACTTTATAAATACCCATTGAACAGTAGTGCTTTTCTCTGTCTCTGCTTTCTTGTTCTTAAAATATTTTGTATAATTTCTTTGTTACAAACTTCTGGAAATACTTCACCAATCTAGTTCATCCTCTGCATATAAAAACTAATGTCTTTTGGCTTTTCCTGGTTAGGGGTTGCCACAGTGGAACTCCAGTCCACTAATGATTGGCAGTGGATTCTTACGGTGCTGAGTTGCCAGCCTGACACTCAACTTTCAAGGAAGGCACACCCATTCATGCACGCACCTGCTTGCATGTCTTTAAACATCACTCGACTGTGGGGAGGACATGCAGACTCCACACAGAAGGTGTTCCAACCGACAATCGAATGGGAGAACCTCTTGCTGTGAGGCGACAATGCACCACTGCGGCTCTGCTAGTTCATCCTCTGCATATATACATGTATATTTCACCAATACTGTGAAAATATGCAACTGATAAACAACAAGGCTCATGGCACAATGATTCTAATTGTTTATTTGCTCCATTATAATTTTTTATATTATTTTTATTGGTACTCTGCACCTGTCAGCCATCTGAAGATGATCATGCCAGTTCATTCTCTTTTACTTGGCAAGACATTATCACAGCAGGCAATAATTCAGATCACCATCAAGGCATCCTTCTTTTTCAGGTCTACTATATCTGGTGGATGATATTCATTGTAGAAAAAAGCAAGGGCCTGCTATGTCTTCATTTTGTGTGTGTTTATGCGTTGCCCAGTTAGGGACACTGTCTAGTGAGGGGTCTTTGCTCAGAGTCAAACCATGACCCTTAATTATTGATAGGAAAGTGCCTTAAACCACTAATTAACTAGTTGCTTTTCTCTTCTCATAATTACATTTTGTTTATATTTTTGTAAATCACTGAGGACTACATGCTATCAGTGTCAGTCATAGATCTTATTAGTTGTGGTTTTCATTGTCAGCATTAGTGCTACAACAGGTACCACACTTGCTTTTGGTGCAGATAAGTGGGAATACTTGTCCCACACCAGGTAGATCGATTGCTAACACTACAGTGTGGCACTCCTGAGTGTGTTGTCGTTTGGATGACATGCCTATTAACTACAAGTCTGTTGTTGGTTTGCCAGCTGTTCCACATCACCAGCACAGCAGTTTTTTTTTTAAATGTAGCATAAGCAATTCATTCTTCACGGATAGCAGGCACTACATTTATAGATGAAGCACTGAAATGCAAAGTTGTTTGGCAGCAGCATAGTTCTCTTTAATGTGGAATTATTCAGATGACTTTTATTTCTGCAGAGATTGTGCCTATTGACTGATATTTGTGGATTATACAGATAGCAATTTGAGTGGCCTTTTTAGGTTGAAATGTTCTGAAATGGGTGGCTTTGCTTTTATTGGCTCATACATTTTGTTTCACTGCTTACTGGAAAAATGTTCAAAACTACAAATTTAAAACACACAATAACAAGTGTTGTTTTATTAAACAAGGAATATAATTTAAAACAATCAGGAAGGTGAATCAAAGAACACATGCATTTATGCATAGTCTTAAGTATGTGTGCAGGGGACTGACTCATAGTTTGACAAAAGCCCAAATGTACACTTAATCTGTCACTGGCCAGATGCGTTTTCAATGAACGTGGGTTTCAATGCAGCTTCAATGAATGTGAGTTTCCAGGGCAGAGAAGTTTACTGTTGCTTATTCCAAGTCTGTTTTCATTGTGAGATTGCATGCGATATACAATTTGAAATAAAAGTTTTAAATGGAATTGAAATACCTGTAGTTATTGTAGAGGTAAAGAGAAAAATAGTATGAACGCTGACGGACTTGAGCAATGTTTATGGTAACGGGGTAGGGAGAACCAAATAATGGGACACTGAATGGCTGGAGGGAGGCTTGATCCATTACCCTGCCTAGGGACCCATTTGGCCATGATCCTGCTCTGGGGCAAAATCAGGGGTACTCTGTAAAATCAGGGACAGCTGAGAGGTATAGCCTTACTCTGTAGTGCAACATGTCCTTATGTCTTCTTAATGGTACATACAAGCCTTACATTGCACTGACACAAACACACGGCCTTTCAATACTTTCTTTTGTCAGTGCTTTTTCATACAGGCTATTCAGCTCATTCAGAATACTAGTTTTAAAGAGCTGAATAGATCTTTATTTCTTTCATTTCTTTGTTCTTTCTTTGAAACCAGGAAAAAACTATGGGGAACAAATATCTTCTTTCAAAATTAATTGGGAACTTTCATCTCATTAAGATACTTGCTTAGACACGTACAGTATGACTTGCACAGTATACAAAATAAATATTTATGGAACGAATTCCATGACTACCTGATGAAGCATGTTGGCAGCTCACAGTACTAGCCTTCTGTGGTATACAACAATATCCATCTCTATAAAAAAACACTCTAGTGACCACAGAGGTCATTAGTCTTTTGTCCAGGGAATGTTATAAAAATGCAGTTAATGTCTATACAGTTTGTACATCTACCTCACAGTGTACCTTTATTTATTTAGTTATATAACAAGATTAGGGTAATTTCATTTGAGCCCTCATAAGTTTCATTGTCATACAAACAAGGCAGCTTTATTCACATTAAAATTTAGTGCCATACACTATAAAATGATCCAAAAGAACAGAAAGGAAATTAATGGAATAAAATGTGATACAATATGATTTGATCATCTTAATAAAAGCCTTTGGTCCCCTTGGTACAGTGACCACCCAAATTCAGAAAAAAACATTCTAGTTGCTCGCTTGATATTGTATTCCATGATATATACGTGAGTCTAACCTGACTTCCACGTTGACAGTAACTTCAAGGACTGGTTTTGAAACTATAGATTGTGGCTCACTTGTGCTGTATTTTGCATTTTATGGAAGAAGACAACAGTCTCACTTTGCAGTCAGTGTTTCTTGGCATTATTCTAGAGTCAAGTGCAAAACGACCTGATCATATCCAATATTTTCCATATTAAATTAGGTACTTCTGGAAGCTCAGAACAATATTTCATTTCACTTTAGTTATACTGTTCTGTAAAAATATTATTTCTTGAAGTTATTAGTGTAATAGTTCTTCTTTTGTTGCAAAGAGACTGCGAAACTGTCACAGTCATAATCTACTCCATCTGCAACTCTAGACTAGATATTGTGTCTAACTTTGAGTCTGTCTTTGAGCTTTCTTTCTCATCCTGTTTATCATCTGGTGCAAGGATATGCCTGCATTGATTCTTTGTTTTAAATAATGAAAAAAATGTGCTGCCTGGCAGCTTTTTACAATAGGTCCGCAATTCCATATTCATGCAGAAGAGGATGATTGGGTTGGTGAAGATAGGAAGATCAAACAAGAATTCCGAAGCAGTTTCCAAACATATGTTCTGCTCAGCAATGAATGGCAGAATTCCTCCTTAAAAAGAAAAAAAAAAACATATATGCTTATTAGTATGTTCATTTCAGAAAGTCATTCAAATATAAGTCTAGTTTCTCTTGGAGCACCATTTTTGTATCAAGGTAAGTGACAAAAACTGAAAGATACTTGTGATGATTTTAGTTGCAAGCAATGCATTACCATGGGCAGTATTTGATTATTTTTAATTCCCCAGATTAATAAATGTAATAGAACACTTTTGAAAACAGTATATGCTTTAACGTCACATTACTTGTTCAGCTGACAGAGCTCCTCGTCCACAGATATCTATAATTCTTCAAGGTCAGTACTGCAAGATGCTTTATATGAGATTGGAAGCTAATTCATTCTGGGACACAAAAAAAATGGTAATGCAGATTCTAGTTACCTGAGGTTGTCACTGACTAAACTGATATTTTATGGTTTGCGGACCAACATGTTAGAATTGGGACTTTGCTGTCCTGTATTGTGCTTTTGTAGTCTGCATTGGCAGTCTACTTATTTTTCGTTTCTCCATCCCACTTCATTGTTTCCATAGAAACAAGACAATACAATATATGTAACAGTATAACTGTACTATGTTTACCATGGCTGAGACAATGATATGACATTGTAACTGTGAATGAGAAGTGTCCCACAGAGCTAGCCCTAATATCCATATCCTCCAGTTACATATTTTGTAACTGTGAACTTAACCACTTAACTTAAGCAAAGCTTCTGGATCTGTTATAATAATAAAAAAGCTGAGTCTAGTCGGCCTTACTTCTTTGAGAAGGCTATAATATATTGTTGTATTTTTTTCTGCTGTGGGTAGCGTGGGATGTGTGTGCATGGCAGTACAGATTCTCCCCTAAGTTCCCTTACATTCAATCCAGACACATTTTGAGGGTGTTGGTCTGGTATTTATATTCCTCACTAGACCTTGAGTTGCCAGTCCCCCTCCAGGCTGACATGGTTATTTGACTGAGTGGTTGTTCACTATTTGCATGGTGACATTTATTTTGCAGTTAGTTTATTGCAATGAGATATGATTACTGGGGGTACCTTCACTGCTGCAAATACTACCTACCCAAGATCTTGCTGTCCATTGGCACTGGATTCTACTACTGCAGGGGTGCAGTACACCCTGTTTGCTTGCCTCCCCTAAACCCTTCCTCCCTCCTCATGGGAAAGTTGAGCAGCTATATGTTTCATCATCTTATTTCTTCCCCAGTGCCAAATCCAATGGGCAATGGAGTCATAAATCAAACTCTAGTTACTGGCCATAGGCAGGACTTAATCTGTCTATGCCAATGGAGTTGAAAATAAATTGCTGTAAATATTAAGTGTCTGTCTAATATTGTGCCAGTAATGAGTTGGTGTATCTAAGGCTTTTGTTGTTTCATTTAGAATGGCTACTAGGGTTACACTTTACAGCCTTGGATAATTTTCCTCAGACTAGTGGAGTCCTCCTTGGGAGGTACACTTATCTACTACATAAGCACTATCTGTGCAAATTTAATGTTATTTGTATAACCTGTGTGCCAAAAATAAAACATACTATGAGCTGTATGTCTGGTGACCTTATATGAGGCCCTTTAAGACCCATCCCACTCTGGCAGACTTTAGAGTGATGTAGGTAGAATAGGAGGAGTCACACAGAAGTACAAGAATAAAGCATCCCTGCTTCCATCTGACATGGTATACATGTTGTACATTAGAAAGAATGCTGTTCCCTTCTTGCAGACTAGAAGACATCTTCAGGTATTCATAGAAAGAGTTCTGAGATTTAAGACAAAGTGCGGGCAGTTTTATTTTATGAGTCTGATTTTTGCTACACTAATTTGTTGAGATTGCTTGGCTTGCAAATATTATCAGCAATATGCAAAACAGACATTTCTGAATGTGTTGCACTTTTTATGGAAACAGATGCTACTACAAACATGTCTGGTAATAGTGTACTGTTAAACAAAAAAAAAAATAACACTTTATAATTTGAAATCTAATGACTCACCAAAGCTAAATACAACGCTAATTCTATCACATCCAATAAGCCAACAGTGCTTTTCCTTTCTGGGACAAATACTTTCAAAAATCCCCACAGAGAATCCCATCTTTGGAGGTTAAGCCTCTAACACTCCTCAAGAAGGGAGTTGGGCATTTTCTATAACCCTGCCTTATGTAACAATGCTGAGTAAGTAACAAATCACATCAAATCAGACATGGATAATACCAAATTTCTATTGCACAGGTCTCAAACTAAAACTATTTTTTGTACTTGAAACAACATTTCTGAACCCAGAAAGCCTGAACAAGTGAGTTTTACCTCACTGACCTGTCACTCAGACTGCCCTTTAATTTCTGAATCGAGATATAAATTTATCTAGTTTGATATACAAACTTTGAAATATTTAAATAAATACTTTTTTACTGTTATTACTTTCAGTAAGAATTAACTAAGAGAAAGACCCAGCCAAGCTAAAATGTTCGGTATGTAGTACCTTAAACTTCCTGTAGTGGAGGCTCATGGGATATTTGCAATAGACCCCTTAAGGATACACTGTGTTCCAGCTACAAGGATTCTGAATACCCTTGACTTTTCGTTTTTAAGTTTTTATGGATCCATTCAGGCTAATAAAGCCAAACCGAACAAGATGTACACATGCATACATGTTTTGCCCTTTTTTGGTCTTGTTAGTACAGCATAAGTGGATTGTAGGATACCTTGGTATATTCCTCAATATTTACCAATATTAATGCTTGTATTCACCCTTAAAACAAAAACACAATTTGAAAGAAGCACTAAATATCAAAAAGTATCCTAAGAGGATTAAATAAAATTATTTTGACTGCAAGCATTAAGTGACCCTCCTTATTTCTTAGCCCATTTTAGTCTTTTGTAAATGTGCTAGGCTACATATGCAGAGGTATTCATTCAAGAAAGTTCTAGAAGCACTGATAAACATTAAATGGTTTATACAGCATTTCATGGTATGCAAATGCTGAATATGGGGACTCAAGTACAGTTAGCAAGTTTGTTGACAATTTATGATTCTGTCTTCATTCCAGTCTACATGCTAGTAATGAATATTACTAATAAGGGTTTTATTACATTTTAGAATCACAGAATATATCACAAGTGAAATGATGTCTGATGTAACTATCAATAAACTAACAAATTACTGAAGCTTAAAATTATACGTGGATCTGAACCATAACATCCAAAAGTAGCTGTAATGAAATTGTTGGTCAATTTGTACAAATAATTTGTGAACAGCTACTTGACCACAATGTAGATTTTTTTCCCTTTAAAGTGTTTTTACCTTTGTGTTCTAACCATGTTCTTACTTTATTTAGATGTGTGTATGCTATAGTATACTTATGTAGTTAGTAAGTTATTAAATAGGAATAAATCAAAACATATTACATTCCTCACACTAACTTGATTTTTCTTTGGCTATGCCAATCTGGGGTGGAAGGTTGGCATAATGGTTAAGGTGTTTACCTTCTAAACACAAGCTCAAGGGTTTGATTCTCAGATGGGGTAAATGACCCACAAAGGCAGTTAGCCTAGTACTAACCTATGAACCTGTTAATCAACATGGATGTTTGATGATATGCTAGCATTAATGTTTTAATGTAGGCAGCTCTGACTAACAAGCCAATAAGCTTTCTTTCTTACTAGTGACTGTCTCATCAATGTGAAAGCAGTGTGTTTGTATTCACTGTCAGTGACTCTGGGTTGAATAGTAACTCAGGTGTGACAGGGCAGTCGCTATGGAAGGAACAGACAGGTGACACCATGCTCTCCTTCCACAAAGGTGAAGGGATAGTGTTGTCCAAGCACAGCACTGTCCACTGGTGGATTGTGCAGGATAGTTATAAGCAGAAATGGAAATCAGCACTTACTGTGGCAAGCAGACTTCCATGACAGGGTTGAATTAGGCACATAACTTGTATAGGGTAACTGGTTTGTGTCATACTGGAAGTCAATATTGGGTAGATTTGGGCACAAAAAGGCAATAGATATCTAGCATTAATATGACAGCCATGTTTGTCAGATTGGCTCATGGCTTTTTACTCATCTATTGAAGTGCATTATATATTCCTGTCTCTCAGTGCTCAAAACACTACATGTCAAGAAAACAATGGCAGTTCACAAAAACTTTAAACAGTACATACTACCAACATCCCAGCTTATACACTCTTAACAATATAACTGATATAATTAGATAGTTAGTGTTTAGGCATCTCCCTTTTAACAATGGCTTCCACACAAATTTATACCAGGATTGTTATTTATAGTCCTGCTCAGTTTGGCAGCACTATTAAATGCTTAGGACATAACACAGGAAGGGATCAACTTTTAAGAGTGTCTTCTTAATGGTGTATATAGCTAGACATCTTATAGTCCTAGTGACTGCTTGCCTAGTATTATTCTTTGTGCCTCTGTAAACATTTTATCATTTAAACCAGGCATTGTGTATTCATTTAACATCACATTCAAGTCATAGTCTACCATTTCAACCAGGTTATTAATATCGCCTTTCCTATATTTCTGCTGACCACTTGCAGTACTTGAAATTTAAATGTACATTCACTTCCATTATTCCTCTAATGTACTTGTCTAGGAATAATGCTATAACTGACTATAAGACAGTTAACACTGTTATACAGCAGTATTTTCATATACTATTTTAACATGGGCTTTGTGACTGGTTAGCATAATTAACAACTGGCAAAATTTTAATTTCATTCCCAGAGGTTAAAGCTAGTTAGTAATAGACTTAAGATTTGTATGCAAAAGTGATTTGAATTTATAACAACTGTATTAAAAAAATACCAGAATATATTTAAGCTGATCTGTTATAGAAAGGACTGGTACATTTCAGTGTCTGAAATCTGTAGCTTCTAACTATATAACATTTTTTAACAGTTTTAAACACTTTTTTTCTAATAGTTTTGCCAACTGTAGTATTGTACAAAGGTTAACTATGTTGCTACTAGTGAGTCGTATGCCTCGTTCTGTGTCCGTAACACTGTAAGTAGGCTTAAAGAAAGAATATGCAGTTACCTGAGACTTGAAGAGGGTACTATTGTTGTCCATATAAGCATCAGAACAATAAAGTTGAAAGTAAATTTAAATTTTATAGGAATACAGATGACCTATGGTAATTTAAGAAATTTGCTATTAGTAATCTGGTTGAAATAAAATATTGCAGATTGGTTGTGATATTAAATGCCTACACTGATATCTGGCCTAAATTAGAAAGTCACTATAAAATCAGTGCTAAAAGTGAGATTTCTAAAACACTAATCATCATACTATTTCAATTATATTGTTTTTAACACATTTATTAATTTCTTGTATTGCAGGCAATTACATTTTTAAGTTCATACATATTGGCCAGTTGATGTTATTTAAAGTTAACCCGATGAAGTGCGATGCACAGCAACCCTCATTTTTTTGTTTGCTTTATTATAATATGAGTCAGCTTTGACTTCTTGTTTTATTTTATATTAAAGTTTACTGGCTGAAAATATCCAGTCTTTCTTCTGTCTTGGAACTGTATAAGGGTTTCAGAGGAATTCAAAGGGAGGAAATGGACCACTGGGAGACGGAGAGAGGGATCAAGTGGTCTAAAGTCTGGTGTTACATTTTATTTATTTTTTGTTGTTTAGTCCACTATATATATATATATATATATATATATATATATATATATATATATATATATATATATATATATATATATATCTATGTGTATGTATACATGTATACCTCCACCCGACCAATTGGCCCATTCATCCCGCATCACCAGGGCAAAGGTTGACTGGGTGGAGCTGTTCTTTATGTAGCCATTATGATTGATTAGAGCTTTTTTGTGCCCTATTGTTCACATGCATCTGATGAAGCACAGGGAAGGAGGGTACAATGAGATGACCACAGCTGATACCCCTTCTTTTCTGCAAGGGGCATTCCTCCAAGCAACCTTGCCATCCCCCCACAAGCATGAGTGTTGGTTCTGCAGTCTTCACCAGGAAAATCTCACAGTTCCATGTGCTTCTGAGTGCTTGCATCCCCCTCTCCATCCTCAAGAGACATGAGCGATCCATGACCCCTCACTACTTCCCTTCTCTACCTGGTTCCTCCAGAACTGGAGCTGCTAATTAAACCCCAGATGCCAGGGATGCAGTCAGGGCTTCAGTATTCTACACCACAGAGCTGGGCTATAGTTTACTTTTCAGTAATTAATTTGCTGCTTTACAGAGAGATTAGATAAGCTGACTTTACACAAATGCCCCTTTTCAGGGGTAGGCCTGGAGTACTGCCTGGTTAAGTGACTTACTTGGAGTCACACAACAGGCAAACAGAGGAGAAAGGGATAAAACAGCTCAGAGCATTATAGACTTTCATACTGTGTAAGACCTCTCTTAATTCAGAAAGGATTTCTAAAAAGGAAGTTAAAAATTTTGCTTAAAGTGTATGTAAGTAGGCAATTCTGGGGATATGCCTCATACAAATGAGGCTTAATAATAAGGCAGCTGCACCCTTGTAGCATTTCAGAAACAGCTCTTACAGCATCACTGCTGTGATGCTGTGTTGCATGTAATATTTATTTATTTTACATTTGTTGACCGGGATAATCTGACTGGATGCATGTTCATTTTCAGCAGAGGCCCGGTGAGAAAAGCTCCAAGGGTAAGCAGATACAGCATTACATAATACCAGCATTACATATTACAAACAGATTATTTACAGAGATTACATAAGTAAGCAAGTTAGTTCCACAGGTTACAGTTAATCCTGAGCACAAGTCAGGATTAAATTAAATTACACAGTAAACTGGTTAACAGATTTTTACACATTCTAGAGAGAGTTAGCCAGGCTTGATGCATTGACATAGCCAGTTAAGTGACAAATGTTGTTTGAGTCTAGTTTTAAATTGACCTAAGGTGAAAAGTAAGGTAATATCAGCTGGAAGAGAGTTCCAGGATCTACTTACAGAGTTTGCAGAGAGAGAATCACCGGCTGTGTTATTAATTTTGCTAGTCTGAATTAGTAGTTTGTTAGAGGATCGAAGCGGTCTAGGATTGTTATAGGGAGTGATAATATTTTTAAGTGCAGGAGTATTGTCCGGATTACAGAGGATTTTATAGGCCATAATCAGTTGGTTATACTGGATTAGGCTGGGTAGTTCAAGCCACCCAAGCTGATTTAGATTGATGCAATGATGTGTCCTAAAAGGCAGCCCAGTGGCAAACCTGGCAATGTGGTTGTAGCAAATTGAGAGTTTGTTAAGGACAGTCTTGTTTAAATTCGAGAGTAGAGGGGATGCGTACAAAAGGGATGAAAGAAGGTGAGAGCAAGCTATGGCAATTTTAGCTGGAGGGGTTAGGAAGGCTTTTATTCTGTAAAGTTTTTATTGATGGTTTTGATAGTTTGGTTAACATGTAGGTCAAATTTTAGATTATTGTCTATGATGACACCTAATAGTTTTGTAGATGGGTCAGGGGAGATTATTGTGCAATCATTTGATTTTATGGTAAAGGTGAAAGTGGTAGACCTACGTGTTGGTGAAAATAACAGCATTTTAGTTTTTTTTGGATTTAGGATCAGACGATGTATAGAAAGCCAGTTTTCTATTGTATTAAAGGTGGTCTGGGTAGCTGACCATAACTCTACTGGAGATATATCTGAGCAAATCAGAGTAGAGTCATCAGCATATTGGATACAGCTGACTTTTGGGATGACAGTATAAAGGTCGTTAATGAAGATGGAGAACAGCAAGGGCCCTAGTATAGAGCCTTGTGGTACTCCAAGGGTGTTAGGTAGAAGGTTAGAGAGTTTGTTCTGCCAGAGGACAGCCTGCTGTCGACCATATAGGTAGGACTGAAACCACTGGAGGGCTCCAGTATCTAGACAGAATGTTTGCAGGGTGTGGATTAAAAGTTGGTGATCAACCATATCAAATGCCTTGGAAAGATCCAAAAAGAGGGCTGAGGATATATAATTATTGTTGCGATTATGGTTTATAGTGTTAGTAAAGGTTAGGAGGGCTGAAGTAGTGCTGTGATGAGGACGGAAGCCATGCTGAGTGTCTGCCATAAGGCGATTTTGGATTATGTGGTGCATGAGTTGTCTATGAATACATTTTTCCATAATCTTTGCAAGTGGAGAGAGTATAGCTGTTGGCCTATAATTGGAGAATTCAGTAGAGCTGCCTCCTTTGTGAAGTGGGATTACACAGGATATTTTCCAGATGGTGGGAATTTTAGCTTCTACTATGGTTCGATTGATTAGTATTGAGATGGGGTAAGCAATAGCATCAGCTGATTTTTGTAGGTACTCGGCAGGGAGTTGATCAGCAGAAAGTGTAGTGGGTTTTAATTTTTGATCAAGGTACGGATAAGTGAAGTGGCGACTGGTTGGAAGCTGATTGCGAGTAGGTTTCTAGGGGTGCTACTTTCAGGACCAGGGGAGCTAGGAGGAAGTTGGCTAGCTAGGGCTTGAATTGTCTCAGTAAAGAATTGGTTAAAACGATCAGAAACATCTTCAGGGGTTTTATCAATAGTAGCAGCAGGGATTGGGGTTGAAGTTTGTCCAGGATGTAGTAGATTATTTAAACCTGCCCAAAAACTTCTGAGGGTTATTTTGATTTACTGTCTGTAAATTACAGTAGTATTGATTTTTTGTCTTGTAAAATTGATTTTTTGGTTTTGTTCCTGGATTGTCTGTATTTAATGTGATCTTGAGGGTCTTTAGAAGAACGCCATAAAGCCCATGCTTTGTTTCTCAGGGTAATTTTGAGTTTAGACTCTATAGAAAGCCATGGTGCAGTTTTTGCCTTAGTTCTCTTTGAACGAACAGGTGCATGCAAATCAAGGATCTCAAGGAATTTGTTGTTAAAGTATGCTACTGCTTCCTCTAAGGGGAGGTGTTTTAGAATAGACCAATTACATGAGTTTAGTTCTTGTTGGAATTTGGCAGGGTCGAAGTTTTTATTGTTTCTAACCTTTCTGAGTAAGGGTTGTTGGGAATTAATGGTTTTGTGCTTAATTACATATGTGAGAAGGTGATCGCTTAGGCCATTAAAGGGGGTACCAGAGGTGTACAGTTGGGGGTGATTGTTTATGAGTACCCAGTCAAGTATACTTTCTTTTGGTTGGGTTTACCTATCCTGGTAGGGGTGGATATGATTTGTGTAAATGCATGCAGGTTAATATGGGTGGTTCGGGATTCTGAAGAACAGGTGCCCCAGTCTGTGTTAAAGTCTCCAAGTAGTAGGGTTTCTTGGGGGTAGTGACATGATAGCCAGTGCAGGATATCTTCAAATGTAGATATATTGTTACCTGGGGGAATGTACATACAGATTATATTAATGCCTTTATTTTTATTAAGTTGCAATTTGGTGGCAAGAATCTCTGAGTTATTAATCTGAGGAGGTTGTATTACATCTATGGTGACATTCAACTCAGATTTATAGAGTACAGCTACCCCACCCCCCCTTCCTCGAAGCACGATCCAGCCTGTGTATGTTGCACCCAGGTGGTAACACTTCATTGTCTTTAGTGTTAGGTTTTAACCAGGTTTCAGATAAACAGAGAATCTCAGGGGAGTGGACATCCAGAAGTGCATGCAATTCATGTACCTTCTTATTAATGCTTCTAATATTGAGATGACAGACTAGGATATGTTATCTAGCAGAGAAAATTTAAAAAGGCAGTTCAGAGATAGGAGTGCAATACTTTCCCAGCTCTTCACTGCACCAGTCAGTTTCTCCTAATACAGTTGCACATTTTGTCTAATGGAATAAATAAGAATTGTGAATGAGATACACCAATGGTGATGAGAATGATGTCAAAACTGAGCAGTTGGGATGCAAGGGGATATGAAAAATGTGCATATTTCTGCATTCCATTAATTAAAACAAATACTATGAGCATTCTGGCACAGTTTTGGAGAATATCTGTGAATCTGACCCATTGTTATTATCCTTGCAAAATCACATGGACGTTCACAGGATATCACAGGAAAACATATACCAAGCATTTCGCTTGTTGCTCAGTATCTCGTTCACTTGCTAGACATCAAGCAAGTCAATTAACTAAACAGAGTTCCCAGGTCACCTCTGAAAAATGGCATTTGCATCCAGTGGGCATACCTTTTTAACAAATCAAACATAAAATAAAAACTATAACTAAAGATGTGAGGTATTTATCTGAGATACTGTACAGAACAGCAGGAGCAAACCTGAGTCATTACACTTTTATAACATAGACCAGCATATCTGTCACTATCACTTACAAACTTTAATAAAAATACTAGTTTCCTGTGAGCCGAAATGGATTCACCACAATTAAAATCAGTTTGTTTGTGCAATGCCTGTAGTAAAGCATATTACAAAAAATAACAAAGCATTATACTTCGTCTTGAATATTTTCTTTCAAGTGTCACATGAATTGTCTGAGGAGTCCTCTGAGCACACATGACCAGAGTTAAAGAGAAATAGTGAGTACTGCATTGCAATTCTGTTTGCAGAAAACAGGGTAAGGTGAGAACGTAGATGAGGGGGATACAACCTAGGTAGCAAGGTGTAACTTTGTTCTCTTTGTTTTATGTATCAAAATAAGATAGGACGTCAGAATTTTGGTGTGCTAACAGCAAATGTATAGTGCTGCTAAATATGATTATAAAGAAACAGAGCAGGAGTTAAGAATACTGTCCTATTATTCTAACTACTTTACCTAATTATTTAAACTGCAGATGCTTTTGTTTTATTTTTGAAGATTGTAAAATTATTGTTCTTAAAATGTTTTGTAATAACTTGAAATTTATAAATATCTTTCCTCTGAGTCTCAGAACTCAGACACTGGACAGTTATATATATTTTTTTGACTTTATACTTATTTGAATTTAAATACTGATATATGCAGATGGTAAGACCTTATGTACACATCTCGATTTCTAGTGACAGGACATTTGTACAGTATTTAAAATTATCAGTAATAATTGAAAATGAATTTATTGTATAATAGACACCAAATGTGGTTTGACAGTAGTTAACACAAGTGCTTCAGCACAGTAGTTTCAGTATATGCCAACAAAGCTAAACAATGCACAAAGTCTTTGTTTCATTTGTTCATTTGTTCCAAACATCATTAGAATGGTAGGCTCTGAGACATGCTCGCACATGAGCAATGCCAGCATTTAATTGCATTTTTTAGGATCACCTAAAACATTACGCCCCTTTTATCACCCTTATTGTTAAATAATGACACAGCTTTCAACATGATCAGCAGATAACTTTCAGATACTACAGGAGCACAAAGTCAGAACTCGTCAAGAAGGCTTAACATTGACATTACTGTTAAGTCACAGATTGATTAGATAGTCCTCTGTGAGTCATGTACATGTGCCCACTAAACTGGAAACACTCATGAGAGAAGTGAGACTTGAAAGCTATATCTTTATCATGCTAAATCCATCTGAATAAGCTCTGGTTTGCATGAAAGACTTGTTGCTGTAGTGGTAGGATTCTCAGCCAAGTCCAAGAAGATCCATGTTCAAATCCTGGATGAGCCCTTTACTTTTGTGGCTCATGGTCTTGGGGTATGATTATAGGTTTGGTCTCCTGGATAAGCCATATGCTTTAGTCTGTCATTTGGCACAAAGGGTTAAAGCTGTGAGCTGTTATTCTTGTGGTACTAGGTTTGATTCTTTCAGCCATCATTTGCCTACTCTGTGATCTTGAGAAATTTATTTAACCAGAACGAACTTTGGGTTTAACTGGGAGTTTGACCTATCCTCCTCAATGGCAAGTCTAGTAATCTATGAACAAACATCTCCATAGTTGGTGAGTTGGCATAATGAGCAAGGTGTTTACCTCTCATTTACAAGGTATGAGGTTTGAATCTACCATTTAGTCACTCTCTTGTTATTGACTAGGTGTGTAATAATCTGCAGACTGATTGCCTAGTATTTCCCATGAACTATGAAAGCCTAACCCAAGTTAATTAATCTGTTAGGGATGCCGGTTTCATTCATTGAATCGATCATTATTTATAATTTAACTGTACACCCTACCAATGCACACCAAAGGGGATATGCTAGCTTTAAATGAATTACAATAAGTATCAGTGATGTAACATTATCTGGAGTCACCACAAAAGATATGACAGTAAACACCTGGCTTTTAAACTTACAATGTTCTCTAAGTTACTCAGTGCCTCTGTCCTTCCAGACTCACTTAGGAGTCAACTATCAGTCATTTGACATTGGATGTTTATTATCATGATATTTCTGTTGAAATGGCCTATTAACATGCCATTCAAAACAAAGCTGCAACCTGTAATCTGGCAGAAGGTCTATGAGCTACATGCTGCTTGATCACCAGTATGAAGCTGATGATGCATCAAATATTTTCTTTCCCACGTTCTGTTTATTTATGTACCTAGCATTTGGCTGCCAGAGCGGCACAGTCGTTTGTATTAGTCTTTTTCCAGATGCAGCCAGGGAAATTACACAGAGAAACAGACTTACAATACAGAGCATTACTTGTTAGAAAAAGCAAGAAAGAATATACGAGTGTCAGGCTATATTGGTACATTACCAAAGGATGTAACTGAAAATACAGCAGCAAATTAAAGTAAATGTAAGAAAATAATTAAAAAAAAACAGTTTACTAAATTAGACACATAAAACATGCACTATCTAGTTTTAAGTAAAAAAGCAGGTAATATCCACACTGGTGAATGAATGATCAGTGCTATCTTTTTCCAAGGCTTATTCATTCATGTAGCCATTTGCTAATGTGTGTGAGACTGGAAACAGATTTTGCAATTAGAGAAGCAAACAGCCTTCATGAGGCAGGAAACACCAGTTTTATCCTCCTGTCTCCAATGGCCACCCTTCAGGAAATATCATCAAACAACCCCCCCCCCCCCCAACTATCACTAGGGAGCTGGTCCTAAATGCACTTTTCAAGGTCAAGAACACCACATTGATGGGCCCTGATAATATCCCAGGATGCCTTTCAAAGAGAATGAAGCATGACCTATCAGGACCAGTGGTGTCACTGTTTAATCATAGCCTTCAGTCATGGCTTCATCCCACGTGAATGGATAACTGCAGAAGTTATCCCTCTGTACAAGAGTGGGCCTTCTATGGACCCAAAAAGCTATGCACGTATAAATCTGACCAGTCTCATATGCAAATCCATTTTAAGAATTTTATTCCAAATGATAAATACTGACAAGGGAAACTTCAGACACTTGCGTCTATCCCAGTTTGGTTTTGGCAAAGACAGATCATACCTGCATATCTTGGTGGGCTTCTTTAAGGTCAGTAAGGCAATGGACGAGAACAAAATGGTGTAACTGAATATCAATTACAAGGCTGATTTGTTACAACTATTGGCTGTCAATCTTAGTAGCAAATCTATGTGATAGAAAGTGCTGATGTTCAGAATTTAGTCCATGGAGAAAAATGTCGATGCAGCTGTAGGACCAAGTGAATATATTCCCGATGTGCTTCTGCATTTCAAAGACAAAGGTGGACAGGTTATTAGTGTGTCTAAGAGCAGGAGGGAAGGAGTAAGCGCAGAGTAAACAATATTTTTACAGAATAGTAGGAGAACATACCAATGGATTTTATAGTTTAGAATATAATCTAAGGAACCAGCCATGAGTGACAAAAAGTTTGAAAAATATGGTCAGCTCTTTATTGGATATGGAAGCATAGTGAATGAATTCATGATGTAATAGTACCCCAGTATTTACTGAGTGGTAGGACAAAGAATATGCCAAATTTACTTTACATAACCTGATTACTTTAATATGAAATAAGACAGAAAAAAGGGAGACAGTACTGCAAGCAAGATGCAGCACCTTACTGGCTGGGGTGGAATGTGCTAGAAGAGCTAAGTGCTGTTACTGTTTTTAGAAAGCATTTGACATTGACTAACACACCCAGGTAACTCCAGACAACACGGAGTTGTGTATTTTATGTGTTACCTTGTTAACAAAGAGTAAATAACTATAGTGAAAAAAATAAATAAGTATATTTCTGAGCATAGCATTAGTGGTGTGTCATAAAAATCTTGGTAGAGCAAGTACAGTCCTAGAATATATCTCAATTCCATACATAAAGTGTTTAGTCACAGGGACAATGAAGGCATAGTAAGGTGTCATCTGGTCACTTCTTGGTCATAGCCTGCCAACATGTTGACTGCATTGGATGATGAAAGCACAACATTGAATGGGGCTTAATCGCATGCTTTAGACTTTCTCAGCTGACCCCATTTGCATAGCTTCTAGTTACATCCCCACTTACTGATACTAAATGCTAAGACCATATCTACACATTAAATACCTGCCTTCAAGTTCATTTGATACCAGATTTTTGCATGTGTGGTAGGGTATCACCCAGATACTTCCAGGTGGCATAGCATTTACTTTCTTAACCAACTAACCCTGTACATCATGTTTTGCCATTGGGAGCATTCAGGGAAGAGCTTGCCCATACCTACTGGTTGTATACTGGTAAGCCATGTAATGAAGTTGTCTAACAGTAACTACCTGCTTACTGAGTATCAAAAGGTGCTTGTTTAAACTCATGCTAAATGGGGTCCCTGCAGGCCAGAGCCAATATGTTAGTCAGCTTGTCAAAAGAACAAGCAAGGAAGCACCACTTAGATCCATACCACTAACCAAGGCTGGAATGTTTGCATTCTTTTAATGTTTTCCCACTAGAAACATGCACTAGAGTAAAATAAAACCATCTGTAAGGTATATGGGAGTAAAGCCTACAGATGTAAGACATGTCTGAAAAGCAGTTTGGTATAGCTAAAATGGTCTGGGTCTGACACCAGTACTTAGGATTTTGAGAATGGTACTTTCTGAACACAATGATTGTGAGTTACATTTTTAATGGACTGATGGGCTTCATTTAATTTGCACAAATAAAACAAAGACATAATATATAATTTAGCATTATAAGTTACAGTGATATTTTTTCTTGCATTATCACTTGTAAATTATACATTGCTGTTTTTGGATGTCACTAAGAAGAATTATGCATGCTGAAGTGAAACTTGGACAAACAGGAAGGGACTGCATAGCTATTTCACAAAAGAGGACATTTACAAAGCACAATATAGCCGAAAACTTTAATGAATTAATCATATAAAATATTGTTCTACATTCTTAAATTCCTGCTTTTTGATATTGTATTATTTTCCCATTCCCTGGAAATGCTACATTTTTTGAAATGATATCAAAAAGAGGAACAATCATCATGGCTCAAATAAAACCAAAACTTTTAATAAAAAACAAAGCAACCAAAAATACCTTGTATATTATTATTTGAGCCATGGTGATCATTCTTTCTTTTTGATATAATTTCAAGTACGTTGTTGTTAGAATGGTCTTTACCAGCCTGTTGGACTTGTTTTTTCTCTGGATGCTACAGTTTTGAAAATATAACCAAGAAGCACTCATATTCAGCAACAATGTCAATATTTAAGGCAGTCTGGCAAACAGTAATGCTACCAGAGTACCTTACTATCATATGTAGTTATGAAGTGATA
Organism: Protopterus annectens; assembly: GCF_019279795.1. Lineage (NCBI taxonomy): Eukaryota > Metazoa > Chordata > Ceratodontiformes > Protopteridae > Protopterus > Protopterus annectens. The sequence goes on along the minus strand of NC_056749.1, from coordinate 525,877,345 downwards.
GTAGTCTGTAGAGTACAAAACAGATTAATTTTGTAGCTCTACATTTAGTCAGTAGAGGAGTGATACACTAAAGCTTAGTTTAGTTAATTAGTTAGTTAGCCTGTTAGTTAGTTAGCTAGTTACTTGGTAACTAGGTAACTGTTCCAGTTCTTGGACCCTTTTCACCTGTTACCCTGGCTGTGCACATAAGGATAAATACAATAATTTAGTATGGCATGTCAGCTCGAATGTTTTGGAAGATAGGGGAAAATCTGTGAATTTTAGGAAAACCCACAGTATTACAGGGAGACTATGCAAAACTATAGATAGACAGTGACCAGTAATAAGCTATAATCTAGATGTACTACCATTAAGTCACCAAGTTGCCCACTAAAGGTTTATGGAAACAGTTTCTAGTATTTGGATGTTTGGTTATCATTTCAGTTGTTTGTCATCTCAAAATGGTCAAACTCTGGTAAAAATACCATGTGTCATTAGATTAAAAGTTAAAACCAGAAAAGGCTCTTTGTTCTGTATAAGGAAAAGTAATCAAAATATATCTCATAATCACGGTACACAGCTAGCGACTTACCTGGAGTGTGAGCAATGAAGGATATGAAAAAGATGACTGAAAACATTTTAGCAAGCTTTTTGTTGGTAGCTTGACTTCTGTTCATTAAATGAGCACTTCTGAAGACTGTATATAAAATGTGAACATAGAAGTACATTGTAAGAGGTAAGAAAATGAAAATCTTTATTAGCATTCTAATCTTCATAGTTTCATCATTTATGATTGTAAAGCAGGTTTGGTGGATACTGTCATAATGTGAATCCTTCCAGCTAAGAAGATGTTCGACAACCTCTTCTGTTAGAAGAATGAAGCAAGGAAAACATAGCTGAAAAACTGTGAACAGACGATGATCCCCAGTTTTCCTACCACAGACTACAGCAATATAGATTGAAAAAGATATGCAGGAAACATAGTAGAAAGAAAGTGAGTTTGATATTTGTTTTACATAAACCATTATCTCACAGACAGGAGCTGTTAGGCGCCACTTACGATGAATTCGCCAGTCAATCATTAGGGGCCAAGATAACAAGTTTATAATGTTGAAAGCTGTACTCCCAACTACGTATGTCACAATGTTTTTCTTAATAGCGTTTTTTTTGTTGCTGAGGCACTTTACAACTGATACAAGGACAAGAATATTAAGGCCGAGCCCTGGAATTAGTAGCATGCTTCTTACCCAGGCACAGAAGTCAAAATAAACATTCATGTTACAAATGGCTGTTGAGTTTAATGTCATATCAAACTGCTTCATAGTTGTAAAAGGAAAACAGTAGCTTTCTTCTTCTTTGTTGTCTTCTTTGTGGTGATGTACAAGATCTTCAGAACTAAATGACTTCAGTGTTACAATTTCTCATGTTTTCAAGAGCATTGCTCGACCCAAATGCATCTTACATCCATCCATGACAATACTCTTCTTTTGATCTGCAAACCTTCAGAAGTGGTATCTTTACTTCAAACTGCCACAAGGTTTTATGACCATTTCAGAGCATGTGTGTTGGGTTGTCTTTCATGACAGTGATAAAGTAATGAAACAGATACTGCAAATGACCTAATTTTTAAAAGAAAATTCACATTTTACAGAAAATCATTAATTGCATTGTAAAAGCTACCTACTTATAATAACATGTATCCTGCATGTCTTACCTGCAATTTATATAACAGTGTTCAGGTACTTATTCGATCCCCTGGAGACTAATTACTAAGATCTGAGACAGTAATCCTTATACTCTGCTTATGATTAACCTCATTATAAAACTGTATAATCACTTTAAGGTCACAAAAAGCTTTTTCAGTTGTTTTAATGAGATAAGGTTACTCAGTGCAAAACTGGCATGAATCTCTTTAAAGTAATGCAAACTGTGACAGAAAAGTAAACCTCTATATAAGTCAATATTTGCTTATGCCTTTTTGATAAATTTTCAGTAAGAATGTGAATTTACTAGCAGCCTCATGTCAATAAGCTATAGAAAGTAGAGTGTAATGCTTTTAGAAATAAAATGCCACTTTCTAGAAAACAAAATGTACTGTCTATATCTCTGAAAGAAAAGCTATAGAGACAGGCAGTTTAAGAGTGGGTAGCATGGCCATATCACAGTGCTTTGTTCTGCACTCTGCTCCTCAGCTTGGGTATCATCTATGCAGAACTTGCTTTTCCACCCACTGCATGCATAAGTTTTAGATGGGTATTCTGGATTCCTCCTCCATCACAAAGATGTACCACAGGTAAATTGGTGAACTTGTTAACTGACCATAGTTGTACAGGCAGTGTGTGAGTGACTGTATCTTTGTGACTTTGTGGACTGGCATCCTGTGCAAGACAGTTACTCTGCCTTGCACCCACTGAGTACTGGGATAGGTTCTGACTCCTTAGTGAGTCTGAATTACAATTAGAGGGTAATCAGAGAAAGAATAAATGAATGATATTGGAAGATGTTGAGGTAACATAAGTTAGAGACAGTGAGTCAGAGAAAGACAAAGTTTAGGGGTCACGTGTGAGTAGGAAATAGGTTAGTGCAGGACTTTCATATACAAGCGCGGGTACCACCAACATGAAGAATGAATGGAAGATGGGAGTTGTCTCTGTATAGGTCTCTGATAATCTCTCAGCAAAAGCATTATGCATGATTCCTGAAAGCTGCTATTTGTGAATGAAACAGAATGGAGATGAATCAAATGAAGGTATTTGTCCAGTCTGTAGAGGCTATAGTCTGAGAAAGGGCAAGAAAATCCATGTATACACTTATAAGGAGGTCAGTGATAAGAGATACAACAGCAGCCTTTAAATTAGATGTGAGTGTAAATAAGGTGAAGGATGAACATAGGGTTTAAAATAAAGAATGCTTCATAATATGAAAATGAGGTTTGTAGCCTGAGACTTGAATACTGAACAGATGTTATCAAACCTGTTGTTCAACAAATGACCAGTTTCTTTACAGAACACCTTTCCAGCATAGCTTGCAGAGAAGGGACTACCTAACAAAGTGAACATGTACAGGATAAGTACAAAGACAACATAGTGAAAAGGAAGGAGGAAAAGCGGTATGGAGAGTTGTAAAAAAGTGCTCTAGACAGACATAATGAGCATTAAGAAAGCAGAAAGTGAATTAGTGGTTTAAATGAATAAACCAATTAAACCTCACCATAGCTACATTTTGAGTTTATTTGATCTGTCTTCTAACTGAAAATTCTGGTAAATGTTCCTTTGCTTTAATACAGAAATCTGTAATATCTGATGGTTTCCAGCAGATTTTTTGACCACACCTGCCTAGTTCAAGGCCTACTGTTTATTTTCTATTTAATTTTCAGTTTTGTATGCGTATATATGTAATCCCATGATAGAATAGTAATAAAAAACAATGAGCATTGCAGTGAAATGCATGGCCTAAATTACATTACAACAGTAAACAAACTGATAAAAGTAACTCTGTTATTAAGATAAAAATTAGTCAGACTTCAAGAGCCTCTTAAAGCCATCCACTATGGGATTTCCTAAATCCTACCTCTAGTTATTATCTGTGTAACTGGCCACTTACAGTATGTCCTAATGACATAGTAAATTGTTCTGCTGCCTTTGTAATTGTTCTGCGTAGGGATATTAACTCCACTTAACTCTAGTAGTACCCTCAGTGGCCCATAAACTCAGCAGGATTATCTATTAAATCAATTTCAAATAAAATAAAATCAATTTTAGATTATTGATTTTTTTTCACCTAATCATGTTTCTCCTGTCATATAATCAGTAACTGGTTAATTTAGTGATACATACTCTCTTTGCAACATTACTTAATTTAAGTGGTAATATATTAATGTTTGTCAGCTAAAGGATCTTTTTATAATCCATATTTGCATTCAATGTTTTTTCATATTGCAGGAGAAATGCAGTTGTTGTGTAATTGCAAAACTTTTTTAAGAGAATGAGGATCACTGGACTGTGAACTGTACCCCTGAGTCATGCATTCTGCAAATATGAGTGGCTTGATGCTACTGTAAGGGTTATTGCTCCTGAAGACACAAGTCTGATAGTTCTGCTAAGTGTGTAATAAAAATTAATAATAATAATAATAATAATAATAATTATTATTATTATTATTATTATTATTATTATTATTATTATTATTATTATTATTATTATTATTATTATTATTATATTAGATTGCAGTGATTTTAGAGTTGGTGAAGAGTCTGGAGTCTTGTACCCATAGAAAATATGTTTGGTTATTTAATAAATTTTATTTTGGTGACATGCCCCACATATTTCCCTAAAGCATGCTGATTTATGACCAATTTGTCCACATAACACTAAAAACTTTGAAAACTTGAAAGTCCCATGCTCAGACAAGACTTGTAATCAGCTATTGAAGTAACTAGCAGAATAACTTTCTCCAGTTTATATGTAATAATGAAAAAAGGAAAGTGCCAATTGAATGAAAAATCTATTATAAATTGCTTATAATTGGAAATGAAGAGTCTATAAATATAAGAATTACAGTTCTTATTAATGTTTTAAGTGGATTGGAAATGGTAATAGCTAATAGATTATGGGATGAGCCGCAATAGAGTGGCAGCCTGGACTAGGGGTACCATACTTACAAAACAGGGGTCTCAATTTCATTGAGTGTGGTAGATGTGGGTATATAGGGATAGTTGTCTCTAAAAGTGGTCATTTGTGATCTACCCTACTTAAATTCAAATAAATAAATAAATAAATAAATAAATGTTACTAGTGCTGTACTGAAAGGAAATGCTCCTATTTGGGAAGTAATTTGTTATGGCTAAATTGACTGATGACTAGTTATGTTCTAGAATGTTGAAGGTAAAGACAAAGGATAAGGAAGCATTTGGAGATATATCAGTAAGGTTGTCACTTGTATCAGTAAAGGTGTCACTCATGGCTTAGTTTTGGGTCCAATGTTATTACAGTTTATCTTAGACACATACCATTCTCTGACCATATTTAATGTATGTCATATACAAGCATTACAAACTTTGGGCATGTATTTTAATGAAAGAAGAGCATGTTAACATGCAAACATTTTGGATCAACTTTGATGTTAGGTAACTGTGTATAATATATTTTCCAAATACCTATTTAATGTACAGAGAAAATCAACAGCAGAGCAGGTATGTGAAGTAAACTGTGCTGTGAAAGCTGAAGGTAGAATTATCAGCAACTTTCTCTAGCTGGTGATATCACACTAGTGACTGAAAATGAAGACCATCTAAAATATGTACTTATCCCAAAAAATCCACATAAACTCATATGAAACTTATGTAAAGTTGTTTATGATAATACAATTAGTGATTGCATTTTATCAGATTTCTACAACCTTCTTTTAGAATATACAATGGATTTAAATGTTAAGTTTTGGAAATGCTTATATCAAAATGAGTATGAATTATTTAATGTTTCAAATAGATACTTGACCTTTTAGTCAGTAACGAAAACCACTAGATCTTTCTGGGAAATTTTGACATGGGATGTTATTCCTTGAGCTTCTTTATAGACAAAATAAGATGAATAAAATTGATAAAAAATTGTGAATTTAAATGCTGGAGATGTAGTTCAGATGTGAAACCACATTGGAAGTATATTATATATACTTGCTCAAAATATTCTAATTTTTAGAAAGAAATTGAGCATTTTACTGAAATTGTATGGTCAGATAATGTTCATCCTTCCATAAATATGATTGTCTGTAATAATCACATTCTTTTAGTAGTTAAAAATGCCAGTATTCATTATTATGGATTATTTTAGCTAGTGCTAAAAAAGCAGTTACTAAGAAATGGCCACGTATGAATATACCAACCTTATATAAATTTCTTGCAATATTAAGATTAAATCATGATAAAGAAATCTACTTAAAACTGAGGCTGGAAATAATTTTATCAGTTTTAAATGTTGGCCTATAAAGTATTAAAATCATTTACATTACATTATATTTTAGCAAATAATTATATTTTTATTTTCTTAATTTTAGTTTCAAATTTATCAGATGCTCTGTTATTTTATAGCTAAGATTTGACAAATTTTATTTAAGAGTGCATAAACTTTGTATATATTGTATTTCATTATCTTTTTGGTTATTTGTTATTTTTTTGCTAAGAAAAAGAAGATATGAGAGGAATGCTCAACTGACTGTAATTCTGAAATTTGAAATGTCACTGTACTTTTATTATTCACTTAAGACAACTCTAATGATATTTTGCTTATATTGTTCTTTACATGTATTCAATTAACTTACTAGTAAAATGTGTAATTATCAAGCTTAATCAACACAATTGGAAAATGGGTTTGCATCTTAGCATCAAGAATGCAATGATTCTGACTACTGGTAAAATTAAATCATTTATTCTTGACGGAAAAGACACAGAAATAGTAGACAACTTCAGCCTGCCTAAATCAGTTATTAACAATTAAATGACAAGTAATCAATAAATGAAATAGTTACTTTATTCTTACAAGAACAACCAAGAAGAAGTTACATAAGAATTTCAGGTTTGGGGATAGATCTTTGTGTATAAAGATTTGACTTGCCCAGATTATGGTATTATATTTATATCATAAGCAGGACAATGAAAAACAAGAATGAAAGAAAACTAATGCCTTTGAATTACAATGTTGGTGAAGGATGCAGCATATGTCATGGGCTTCCTAAAATAGACCAGTCAGTATTGTAGGAGAAAAACCTTATTATTCTCTGGAATATAAATTGAGAAGACTTTGACTTTCATACTTTGGACATAGGTGAAGAGAAAGATTCTTACAACAATAAATTATGCTTGGCAAGTCAAAGGCCAATGTAAAACAAGAAGTCTGGCAGTAAGATAGCTGGATTCAATAACTGCAAAGGTAAATCCAATTACTTAGCTGACCAAAGAGAGAACACATTCTAGGGCAAATATCCAAAGGATTGCCATTGAGTCAACATCAGCTCAAAAGTTAACAATTAATAAAGGTGAAATAAGAGTTAAAACCAGAAAACAGTACTTATGAGTTATGATGGGAAAAGACAGAATTGCCACCTTACTGGGAATACTATGATAAATGAGATTGAATAGTGTAATGACCTGAGACTATCATTTGACACAAGAAAGAGATTTGGAAAAGTCACTGACCTCACTCTGGTGAAATCAAGCTGTAAATTAGGTGTACCTTTTATATACCTGGTCAGTAGGAGCCGCACAGTTATAGTCCCATTTTGTCCTTTACTAGTGAGGCCTCCCTTGAAAATAGGAACCCAGTGTACTATCCTGAAGTACACAATTATCAAATAAATGCCTAGGAAATTAGAAAGGGTACAGACAATCCTTAATTAGAAGAACAATAGGCTTATTTGATCCTTTATACCCTGTCGAGTTTAAGTAGTTTGGAGCTTTATTCCTATTGTTAAAAATGACTGAAGGGTCATTCCATCTCAATCCAAATGACTTTATGGGATAAATTTCAGTTTAAATGTTTAAGGCTTACAAAAGCGCTGTGGTATAACTTTGGATGGATTTAAATTTGTAGAAGAAATGGGGTTTTTTGCATCATGGTTAAAAAGGGAAAATCTGCTTACATATATTAAATTTTCTCCCAGTGCTGAGAGGTTTAAAAGACTTTTTGACAAATTTATTGGAATTTATGTCTATAGTATTTTAGAACAGGTAAATCTAAGGCCTCTTAAGGATGTCTTATCTTGACTGTCATGTTAGTTCCAGTGTGTCTATATTACCTGAGTGACTCAGTACCCCATACAATGCCTGTGTTGTATTTATATTGTTCTGATGCTTGTTATTTTTATCAAAAACATTCCTACTTCAGTTGACAAATATTTCAGCCACTTCATTTCTTTATCTGTATTAGATTTCTGTTTTTACCAAAACTAGATGTCGAGTAAATAAGGAAAGTGGGCCCATTCTTTCACATCACAGATTCCTATCTTAACTCATATTGCTTTTTGCAGTAATAAACACTGGCCTTCTTATGGATAACAGTTTAATTAGCATACTTGAGACTGCAGTTGTTAATTAATACACAGGCATGCAGAGCAGTAAGTTACTATGTAAGTAATACTTAATGGAATTCTATGGTAAGACTGTGGGCAAAATGCCTGAATCACACAGCAGCAAAAGACTAAAAAGTGAATACGTTAGGACCCCAGGGCAAGTTGAAATACCTGCACTAAGCACAGCCTCCTCTGTGTCTTACTGCACTTACAAAATTGGCTCTGTATTTTATGCACACTAATGTTTAAATTAACTAGTTTACATAAAATAATAATTGATTTGCCATTATATTTTTGTGATATAAAAAAGTTTGTTGAAGTTTATCATATTTGTATGATGAAGAGATGATTATTCAATATATTGGGCAGATCTGAGCTGCTTCAATACCTTAAGTTACAGAACAGCCAGGACAGTGATCTAAATGGTCAAGGTTCAAGTCCTAGTTGAAGCACACAGTTCTTTAGTGATATTTATCTGGACTTGGACCTTTTTCTCCCAAAGTCTGTAGCTTATACAGTAATTCAGAGAAGCCTGGTTTAAAAAAAAGGATATGAATGCACTCTCTGCTTTCCTATTTGGCTATTTATTACATTTTCATGTAAAACAGTCACTATCCCAAAATATTATATGATTTTGAAGTAGCAAGAGTCCATTTATCTCTAAATGTTAGGTACAACTGCTGCTTCATTTACTATATTATGTAAATAAATGGGTATTTTGTAGGTTTTGCATTGAAATACCTGAACCACTAAACTTATAAGTTATGCATTCATGAAATTAAATGTATCTGCTTAAGTATGGCAGTTGTATATATTTTCCAAAAGCATTCATCCTACTCATTATGGCAACAACTGATAAACTATGATAGCTTCAATGTAGTATTTCATTAAAAATCATAATTTTGCGATCTCTGTGTAGAGAGTTTACAGATTGCTTTATGATGCAATAGTGCAATGGCAATGCACCAGTTCATAAAATGGCAGTCAGTGTAAAGTAAAACAACTTGAAAATATACCCCTACACATTTAAAAATTAGGAAAATCAGCACCATAGCATACAGATATAAAATCCAGACTATAGCCCAGGAGAACTGGGTTTTATTACCAACTTAGGCATCAGGCGCTGTTATGGGGGTGCATGGTCATTCCCATCTTGGGACAAGGATGCAGTTTGCAGTTGATCTCTGCTAGAAGCTGGGGGTGCCTTAGAGGGTGTTGCCCTTTGGGAGATGGGACACTGGCTGAGCTACCACAGATGTGTGCCAGTATGCCAGCATACCTCACTGCACATCCATACCTGGATATCACAGAAGCATGCAAAGGGGTGGGAATTTATGGCTTACAAAAAAATCATTGACTATAATATGACTGCCTTGTGGTGTTTTGATCTCCTCACCAAACCTGACTATATGTCATAGAAAGTCTAGGGGAGGCTTGTTATATTTGGCAGACCCAGTGAATGAGAAGGGGATCCTGGGAGTAGCCAGTACTCACCTTGGGGGGGGGGGGGGTGTTTAAAAAAAAATTAGAAAAGTTAATGAGATTCTTTTTAAATTATTCATGTGCCTGAAAGCATAGTAGAAAGGGTTAAGTTGTGATATCATAGCAAACTTTATGTTGTAATCCTGAGTTTGATTCTCTCTGTCTCTCTTTGTACACCGTGCAATTCTAAGGAAGTCAGTTAACCAGACAGTGCTACCAAGGTTATCTCTGAAAAGAGTCATTTGTACCTTGTCGGTCTTATGTGGTTAAAAATAAAAAAAAAAAGAATAAAGAATTAAACTCACCGTATTGATAATTAGCAACAATTTGTGCTAAAAATGTATAAAATTCAACTTTAACATTGAAAATTATTTTAAGGTAGTAAAATGCCCTTTAAACAACATTGCCTTTATCAAGGCTACCTTGCATTTCAATTAATCTCACAAAGTACTTCTTAATGAAAATATATTCAAAGTTCTAAGATTTCCTTTTGTTTTACACATATATTTATTACAATTTTTAAAGCATAATAAGTGAAAATACAAAACCAATCAGCAATATTAAGCAACACACTAGTAAATCAATTAAACAATACTTAAACTCTAGTAAGAATTAATTCTAAAACAACTGTATGCACTATTTACAATATGTAAGCTAGCAACAACTTTTAAATGTTAGGAAGATATAACAGAGAACTTAAAAGACTTCTCCTATAGAAAGAAATCTTACATTTAGCATTTATATATATATATATATATATATATATATATATATATATATATATATATGCAAATAGTTAAATAAACCACATTAAAAAAGCCTCACAAGGATAAGTCATGTAAATAGATTTGTATTAAGTTTAATCCACTAAGATAATAGTTTCAGTAACATTTACCACTTTCTAAAGTCCATCTCTTTGCTAATGTTAAGATGATGATTAGATGCTATTTTAATGCCTTCATATGTTTATTAGTCATATGCATGAAGTTGGCCCAGCTTAGTAATTCTAAGTTTGACCAATTTTGGGTTACGTAAAGTTTGAGTAAGTAAATACATGTAATCAAAATAATTAAGACGCTTTTGAGACAGTTTGAAGAAGTTTTTGAGAATTGATAATTGTCATATGAATAGCTTTTATACCAGCAATATGATCTTGAATGCTGCTGGTCATATTTATTTACAGTGACAGAAAATGTTTAAAATATCTGCACTATTGAGATTGCATCCCTTTTTTAGGTGAAGCAAAATATGTATTTAAATAAAAAAATTCATAAAATACAGTTTTTTTTTTAATTTAGATGTATTTCAAGATTTTCCTAGTAGATACCTTAATACATTCATGATCCACAACTTTTGGTTCCTATGAAGAACATAAAGTACAGAACAAATATTAATGACCACATTTGTATTCTATTGCAAATTTGCCCTGGTCCCCTTCAATAAACATATTACTCCAAATGACATTTGACGACCTTTATTAAACTTCCATAAACATAACTTTATTGAGCAATATTATTTATTAATCACAACATTACCAACCATATAACTGTTAACTAGGGCAGTGTGACCTCACTTACCCTGCCCAAATGATCAGTGTGTCCTTACCTCCACTCACTTATTTTACTTATCAAGCAGTGTCCCATCACTCACTTTCATTTCCCACTTATTGAATTAAACATCTAACCAAATAAGCAGCATCCTCATCTCCACTCGCTTATTTTACTTATCAAGCAGCATCTGACCGCTCATTTTCCTTTCCCAACTCATTAAAATGAACATCTAACACCAGAGGGGGAACAGAAGAGGGACAAGATTGCCCCTCTTCTCCACCCACCAGCCTGACCGGGCTGTTCCCCCTCCTTCCTACCAGAACTTCCAACAAAACCTTCCAAAACAAACCTAGCTGCCCATTAAAAAGGGGTGAAGCCAAACATCATTTGGTGTACTCCATCCTCTCTAAAGTAAACTGGATCCCTGTCAACAACCTCCCAAAACCCTGTTATGTAAATCCTCAAAGCAGCCAGTTGCCTAAGTGACTGAAATTAAACTGATGATCCCTTTCCAGGGCCAAAGTAATACCCATAACCTTGTATAACCTTTGTAAATTGAACAAATCCTCACTTATCATAACTACCAATACTAGCTTCATAATGATCCCCAGGTCATTACCTGCCAAATGTACCACCAGAGCACTAAGAAGCCTAAAGTCACCTGAAAGAAAGCAAGGTCAATTGAATGCCATCATGCCTAACTGCAGCCCCATTTTACTGCCCAATGGATATAATAATGACCATAATGAGATTTCCTTTCTAAAAGATCAGTTTAATAGCAATCCTGCCATCATACCAACTATCCATTATAAGGCAGGAAAATATTTAATGACCAGCATGGCATTTGCTGATGAACAAGCCACTCTCTTAATGAGACTTCAATACATTCATAAAGTAAATGCCACAAAGACTGTAGCCCGATGAACCTCCATTTACCAATGCCAACCGTCGCAAAAAAAAATATGTTGTTAATAGCCAATATCTGTCAATCTTCACACTTTCAAACTTACCCCAACCCTTCAAGCATATGAACCACCATCCAAGATGTAGTAAATTCACATAGCCTTGTCACCAGTGCAACTATACTACTTGCATCTAAATCCTCCTTGACCAACTGAACTGCCTTACCTTGTTCCCAAGCCTGAACTAAATAGCTCAACAATCTTTCCCATCAAACTCCTTCCTCCAGGCAGCCGCAACACAAATTTAACAAATCTAGTAATGCCCTACCATATGCCTTCATTATAAAAGCTGCCTCAGATTCCTGTACCAAGCATCTAATCCTTCTAACCCAACCTGACACACGTCATCTAACAGTACCAACAACCCATACTATTGCCATATTAACCAAATGAAAATTAACCCTTTTTCCAAACAACCTCTCCTGCTAAACCTACAATGCCAGCAAAATTTAAGCTAACTCCATAAATTCAGCATCCCTCCTCCAATCATCCTTCCCTCCTACTGGCCAACAAGCCACAAACCAACCCCCCCACAAGTATGCCCCCAACCCAACACCTCCTGCCACATTTGTAAACAAATGCATATCTCCATGAACAACTCAATCCATCTGCCAAAAGGCCATACCACTAAACTGCTCTAAATTGCACCACAATGCTAAAACAACATGGACCAACTTATTAATCCTCACCCAAATGACCCAAGTAAACTGTCCAACATTCAAACTTCAGGAGCCCAAAAAGCTCAACATCCTTAATCCACTGCTTGTCCTTGGATTTCCCTCTTAAAGCTTTTTGTTTCTATGTGTTACCTTCACATCTGGTAAGGAAAGAATATCAAACAAACCTAATAACCTACCCCCTCACCATTCCTATTTCACTTAACCTACAGAGTCTCTTCCTTCCTGTGTAAGAGGTGAAGCTTCCTACAAAAATGACCCCTCCCCCCTGGATTCAATAGGAAATCCTTAATAGAACTCCAATCTATTAATACATCCCCCTGTTTTCCCTTTGACCCATGAAAGGGCACCCGCTTCCTCTACCCCCGAAAATTCCCTTTACCCCAGCTACCCTGACATCCATGTAACAAAGATAACCTACACAATTCAGGCTGTTGCAAACTCAAATTAACCAACATAACCAACATGCCTTCCCATCTGTCACCTGCACAGCTGAATACATGCCCTTACACTAAGTGTGCGAAAACCTACATACTACAAACAAACATATAACACTCACAGATATATACATCCACATCAATATCAATATGCTTGGCCATTTCAAAATACATCTGATAGTGCCTGGCAACCAAGATAGGTTATTAGAAGAAGAAATCTAATTTAATTCTAACTCTATATAGTTGATCTCTAACTTTCTTTTTTTTTTAACATTACTAGACATCTGCAGTCCCTTAGTAAACTACTTCAGTTTTTTTATCTCCTCACTGCTAGCATAGTAAGACCAATGAGACACAACTGTTTTCAGACATGAAGTGAAAGCTTCTTCTAAATTAAATGTGTTCATTAGCACCAGACATTGTTGAACTGGAAGTGGAGAAATTCAGACTAATGTCAAAGACAGAACATATTTCCAGTTATTACCTTATCACTCAAAGCTGGTATACTGTGTGCTTTATAAAACTTGACAAGCTTCTACTGCTCTCAGTACACTTTGACTGTTATTTTTTTCCAGATGAGTTGCAGATATTGTTCATGTATATATTCTGAAAGTTTAAGTTACTGCATATAGTATTTTAAATGAGACATCATCACATCCTAATAGCAGCAGCATCAAATATATGGGGTGTACATACTACGGCATCACCTGTGCATCGCTTCAACAGTTTTTAAACTAAGATTGAGGCCTAATGCACTTGTGGTGATAAATTACACTTTAAAATATGTTAAATAACAAAAATGTACACAGACTACTGCACATGTGCAGTGCATAGACATTACTCTTGGACACCATAAAGCCCGCAAAAAGGCAGCTGTAACATTTCCTCCACTGTGTAGAATCACTCTACACACACTGCAAGAGAACCAGGACCCACGTCCAACACTGATTCCCTGTCCAATTCTCTTTCCCTTGGAAAACTGTCACAAACACCAATAAACACCAGAAATGTGAATCAAGGCCCCAGCTACGCAACGAAAGAAACTCTGACCACCCGATCCTCATGCTCTTCACAAAGGCCCACAAACAGGGACATATTTTAAATAAAGCTCTTATTAAGTTAGGAAGTTGGTAGAATATAGCAGGTGTTGTGTTAGGATGCATTACTAAAGGATATGAAGCCTGAAACTGAAATGAATGTCATTATGAGGAACAAAATGAAAATATGAGGCAAAGTCTGGACATTCTGTAAAAATTTGGACATTTGAGAGGTATGCACTCACCCCCACTGCCAACAGCCACAAACCACCCCTACTGCCATCTGAAAGAAAACAGTGACTGTACCTGCTACAAACCATGTCATTTACCTTTTTTTTCTTATTGTATTTTCCAACCTAACCCCCAAAGCACCCTACTCACAACCATGTCATCCTTCTCCACCCAACATATGCTTCCATGGGGAATGAAGAGAGAAAGTACAAAAAGAGAGAAAAAAAAAACATGTTTTGTTATATAATTACTACCCACCTCCACCACATATACTACACTCATCCAAGGCCCACCTGTCCACTGAATTACCTTTTGGTCATCTCGGATGTAAATTTACAGTATAGCAAGTTCATGCTAAAATGTGATTCCCTACCAAGTTACACTTGCATAAAACCCAATTAAGCCCCTCCCTACCCTTACCCCATTTCCTCCCAATTATCCTACATTTCCTTTTAACCCTTTCACCTCCCCACAAGCCTTCTTCCCCTACCCCCTTAATTCCCACTACTATTTCTACCTAACCTCCACCTAAAGACGTCCCTGGACAAATTAATTTGTTACCAAACTTCATTTATTACCCTTAGACAGAGCTTTATTTTGTAATAAGGTAATTAAGAATGTAGTTACCATTGGGATTTTAAATGCTTGCTGATGGGTATAATTATACTTTGATATAATACTATTTAGAATTTGGTTTATTATTGGTAAGCATCCTTTAGGTAGGTTCATTCTGAATAATATTTGTTTGGGTGAGTCTATATTTCAGGAAATGAAATCCCAAATTAATATATGTTTTAAGTAAGGAAATTTAGAGACATCAATCATCTAATTATTTAGAGAATAACTGCACTGCGGAAAATTGGTGCAATAAAATGTAACAGTAATTTAGGGTCAATTACTTCATTAAAATGACCTAGTTATCTCTAAGAAAAATGTATGAATGTGCATCTGTTTAGTGATGAGGCTGCTTAGGAAAGGAAAAGAAAGATGACCAGAGGGGAATGTTTTAAAACCGTTAGATGCTAAGAATTATCTCTGTTATTCAAATTAATAGCAGTGCTAAATCTTCAGACATTCACAGTTAAGTAGTAACATTCAAACTCAGACAAAGCCATGCCACCATAACCTTTAGGTAGAATGTGTATACTGTATTTAATTCTTACTTTTTTGAGAAAAAAAACAAATACATTTTGTCAGGGATAATTCAGTAGATTTGAAGAGCTTGGAAGGTATTGTATGAATTGTAGCTCTAATGTGGAAAAAAATATCCTCAGAAAAAAATGCTAATTTTAGTAACTGCAACTTTTGAAAGAAAGCAAAAGGTCACTTTTGACCACCATTGAACATTTATTTGTATAGCTGTCCAACATTTGTGAGATGCCAGTGTTTGGGCAAGCTGATCAGATTTTTCTATAATCTACAAATGCTATGATCAGGATTGTATAACCAAAACAAGATGGAATGTTATAATATGAGTTAAGAATAAACATAAGAAACTGTGGTTCAATATATAAATTGAACATATAGGGTGGTATTAGGAACTCTTGCCTTACCACATTGTTTATATAAATATGTTTCGAAATAAGTTTGTTTATTGATAAATGGTTAGAAGAAATCCAGTATAAGACCTTGATATTGTTTAAAAAAACAAATTGTACCATAACTTTTAAAAATCTACCATATCACTGCTTATGGATGCATCTGTTCAAGTGCTAGAAGATTAGATTTATTTGTTCAGTAAAAGTTTTAAAGTGTGTAAAATGTTATGGCTTTGTCTGTTGCCTGTCTGTTCTTCATAAAGCCTTGTTAGTAATTAGAAATAATTGAAGGTAGCAATCTATTTAATTCTGTTATAGAATCTATATATCTAGATTTCTGAAAGCTGTTAGTCTATAACCTGAAATATCATAAATGCAGTTTGGGACAAACTAAGTTGTCCCGGTCCCTCGAATAAGGGGGTAAAGGGGTGTGGGGAGGGTGCAGTGGTAGAAAGGAAGGTAAGGATTGTAGTTGGTTAGGATAGTGGGTTTGTGGTGGTGAAAGGGTTAAGGAGAGAGGGAGATGTAAAAGGAAGTGAGGTAGGAGTAGGTGGGACTTCTGACAGTACTAAGGGTTTGGGATTAAAGGAAGTAGGCACATTTGGCGTGAGTTGGTGGAGTAACAACTAGCTTATGTCCAGACAACCTGTAGTTATTGTGGATGAAGGTAGGCCTTGGATGGTGGGGAGAGAGAAGGGGTTAGGTGGTTTGGGTCAGTCCCCCCTTTGGTATTTTCTAGAGGTTAATTTAAGGGGGGCTGGAGTCTGGGAATATAATTTGAGCTTACTGGTAGGAAAGGGTGATAGAGTAATGTGTGTGTGGGTGTGCGTGTGTTTGCATGGGTGAATGGTTGGGGGATGGACAAAAAAAAATATATATATATATATATATATATATATATATATATATATATATATCTATAATTAAGTGGATGGGAGTAGTGCTAGGCTTACCTGTGTGTTGAAGTGTTTCTTTGCTCCCTGTCGTCCGCGGGTCTCCTGGGGATTTGTTGGGCCTTGTTTCGGTGAGGCCATGTGGTTGACTGACATCTGTGGGGGAAGACTGGTCCTGTCGTTAGCTCCGTCAGATAGTAGGCCGTCGGTGTCATGCGGTCAGAGTAAAAAAAAAAAAAAAAAAAAAAAAGAGGAAGGTGTTCTCCCAGTGGTCATGGTAGGCGGTAGCATTGGGGTATAGTGGCAGATCATTACCTTGGGGGTCCTTCGTTGAGTCCGGCTTCATCTGCATTCTTGGTAGTGGTGGGTTTTCTGTGTGTGCTCCCTGGGGGGTTCGTGGGTATCCATTTGTCTTCTCCGTTTTTTTCTTCAGGATGGCATCGCGGTCATCCGGGTGTCCCTCCGTCCTGGGATTCGGTGGTGGTGGTGGTGGAATATCTTCTCCCTGGTGGGTTCATGGGCCGCTGTGTCCGTATAGGCTATCTCAGTTGTGGCATGAGTTTGGGGGTCCATTGTGCTTCTTCGTCGGTGGTGATAGTGGCGGATTGCTGTTCATGCTCCCTGGTGGGTTCGTGGGTGTCGGTCCATCTTCTTTGGTCCTTCTGGCTTCAGGATGGCGTCGCAGCAAATTGGGTGTCCCTCTATCCTGGATTTCGGTGGTGGTGGTGGTGAAATGTTTTCTCCGTCCTCCCTGGTGGTGTAGTGGATTGCTTCTGCCATTCTTTCGGCCGTTAGGTCTGAGCGCCGGTTGCACTTATGCACTGCATTGCTTAGCTGTTACTGCTATGGAGGATTGTGCTAGGAGGGAAGGTAAGCATGTTTTAGGCTTGTTTGTGTGAATGGTGATGGGTTTGGGTGGCTGGTAGATAGGGAGATAGTTAGAGGGACTTAATTAATTAATTTAATTTTTTTGTTCTCCTCCATAGATACACATGGGGAGGGATATTGATAGGGGATATGCTAGGGTTAAGAAGGGGTACTAATGGTATGAGATGTGGCTGACAGGGTGGGTGAAAGGTGATGGTGGGCAGGCAGGGGTATGTTAAGGTGCGGGGGCAAGGTAATACTAGGGGTTGGGGGGAGTAGGGCAGTCGGGCTTATAGAATAGTTCTAATATTTTGTTTCTCTTTTACAGATGGCCAAATTACCAAAGCTAAGGCAGAGGTGGCAAGCAATTGTGGCCCAAGCGGAGGAGCTGTTCCAGGAGGTGGCAACATCAGAGGTGGTACAGGAACCTGAACAGACACCAAGTCAGAAGAGGTGATGCATGGCAGTGAGAACCCCATCCGGGGGGAATAAGCAACAGGCATCGCAGCAGGTGATAGCAGTGGAGACACCAGTTTCCAGCACTTTGCAAGATGAAGGTGCAGGTAATGGTTTTATTATGGCAGCTTTGTTGGGGGAGCTAGGGGTTGTGGATTCTGGGGTGGGAAGGGATGACGACTTGTCAGTTGGGGATCTCGGGGGCGGTGTGCAAGGGATAGAGCAGGTGCAGAGGCAGCTTGCACAGGGTGCTAGATACTTGGTCAGAGATGCGATGGGGGGTGGTGGGTTCCAGGGACAGTTCAGGCTTGGTCTTGGAGGTAGGCTCTGATTTTGGGCTGTGGCCTGGGGAATGGTTTGCTACCCAATCTTTGGGGCAGGGGACAGGAGCAGTTTTTTTGACTCTTCACATTCCGGGTCCGGTTAAGAAAAAAATTTGGAAAGGGGAGTATGTGGATTTGTTTGAGCTGATCGATACAGAAGGGGTCCAATGGCTAGTGGAAGCAGAGTCCTCTAACAGTAAGGACTTGTTAGCGGCCTTAGCAGCATTGGGAAGGCAGGGGGTAGGTAATCTTCGCCCTAGAACATGGGATAATTGGGTGGTTAGCTTTATTTATTTTATGGCAGTGCAGCTGGAGAAGGACGGGTCCTTGGCTCTGCCGTTGCTAGGCTATTTCCTTACTATTCGTGAGGCGCAATGCTTAAGGCCAGGTAATGCATGGCTCTGGTAGGATCAGCGTTTCCACAAATGGAAGGCTGTGGACCAGTGACTTTGTTGGGAGGTATGTCAGCCAGATCTATGGTTGGCTATGATGATGGATAGTTACAGGGGTTTTAACAGAAGGTTGAGTGGGTTGGCAACAGCAGGTGTGTGTTGGTCATTTAACAGTGGCTCCTGTTCATGGGTAGGGTGCAAATTTGCCCATGTTTTTTTCGAGATGTGGAGGGGGCCATTCAGCCACTGGCTGTGGTCAGCAGGATTTGTCCTGAAACTCTAATGTTATGGGTCGTGAGGGTGGATTCAGTGGGCAAGGCTTTCAGCCGGCCCGGGGGAGGGGTAATTTTCATGGGTCCCAGGGATTTGGACTCAGGTTCTTTAGAGGCAATAGAGGGAGGGGCACTGTTCCCTATTAAGGTGGAGGTTCGCCGGAGTATGCTTCATCAGTTTCCTGGCTTGGCCATCAAAGAGGAGATAATACAGGGTTTTCAAGGGGGGTTTCCTATTAAGTCCACCATAGGAAGGGGTGGGGGTTTGCAAGAATTTACGATCTGTTCAAGGTAAAGAGGACATCTTGGAGGCTTTACTGGAGAAAGAAAGTAGGGTAGGGCAGTTATTGGGTCCTTTTGACAGTCTGCCCTTTAGTGCTTACAGGGTGTCGCCTTTGGGGTTGGTGCTGAAGAAGCAAGAAGGGGAATTCAGAGTGCTACATCACTTGTCTTATCCAGAAGGGAATTCAGCAAATGATTTTATTGCAGAAGAGGAGGTTAGGGTGCATTATGCTTCCTTAGATGATGCAGTGAAAGTGATTAAGGAATTTAGGGAGCCATGGTTGGTTAAGGTCGACAGTGAGTCGGCTTTTCAGTTGTTGCCTATTAGGAGTGAGGATTGGCCACTATTGGGGATGCGGGTAGGAGGTAAGTACTACTTTGATAAAGCTATGCCTATGGGTTGTTCAGTGACATGTGCAACTTTTGAGAAGTTCAGTACAGTATTGCATTGGATTTGGCAGCAGAAAGTGGAGACTCAAAAGGCAGTGCATTATTTAGATGATTTTTTGTTGGTGGGCAAAGGAAGGGTAGGAGCACAGGAAGGTTTGCGGGAGTTTATGATTATGTGTCAGGAGTTAGGGGTAGCCTTGGCTCAGCATAAGATGGAGGGTCCGGCAAGGGCATTAGAATTCCTTGGATTAACAGTTGATGCGGAGCGGGGACTGTTTTGTTTACCAGAAAGGCTTAGGTCGGTGATATGTTCGGTGTTGGGTAAGGATAAAATTCGGATTCGTTCAGCTATGGAGTTGCTTGGGCTTTGAATTTTGCCTGTTGAGCGGTACACCCAGGGTGAGCTTTTTGCAGGTCACTGGTGTATTTGCTGAAAGGGGGGTAAGAGCAAACACCATTGGGTTAGGGTAACCCAAATGGTGCGGGAGGACTTGGGGTTGTGGAATGGGTTTTTGCAACAATTTAATGGGATATCTTTTTGGCAGTCAGACTGGATGGGGCAGGAGGAACCTCAGTTGTTTATGGACACAGCTGGGGGTGCTGGCATGGGGGCCTATTTCAGGGGTCGGTGGTTTGCGGCTGAATGGCCTCTGGATTGGGAGGAGGTATGGAAGCGGGATGTGGCCTTTCTGGACTGATGCCTATATGGGCAGCTTCGGTGGTGTGGAAGGAGCAATTGAGGGGTAAATGTGTAGATTTTCACTCTGACACTATAGCTGTAGTGAGGGTATTGCAAAAGAAGACAGCTAAGTTGGGCTTGTTATTGTTGATATTACGTAAATTGGTTTTGCAGAGCCTTTTAATAATTTCTTTCTTTTACAGGAGTGATGTGCCTGGCGTAAGGAATGAGATTGCTGATAGCTTGTCCCGATTTCAGTTTCGCAGGTTTCGAGGGTTGGTTCCATGGGCAGAGGAGGTGCCAGAAATCCTGTCAGAGGAGGTGTGGAATCTTGGGTCGATGTAGCCAGGTGGTTGGTATGGCATTCCTGGGCCCCTTCTACAAGGAAGGCATATGGTAGGGCACTTTCTGATTTTAATCAGTTTATTTTGCAGTTGCCAGAGGGCGAAGGGGTATGGTTGGAGGAATTACTACTGCGATATGTTGCTCATGCTTGGGGGTTAGGCAGGGCTTTGCAAACGGTTAAGGTGGATTTTGCTGTGATTAGCATTTTTGCTAAGGTAGCGGGATTGCAGGATTTCACCAAATCTTGGACATTAGGGCGTATGGTGAGGGGTTGGGGGAGAATGGTGGTGGAATGTAAGGATATTCGATGGCCACTTGCGAGGGTTATATTGAAAGTTTTGCTGAAAGGGTTAAGTTTGTTGCAAAAGGGGTCTATGGATTATTTTATGTGGGGTACGTTATGTACATGGTTACATTTTGGCGCTTTTCACATTTCTGAGTTGTTAGGTTCATTATGTTGGAAGGATGTCATTATAGGGGAGGGTGAGGTTACTATTGCATTAAGTAGGAGTAAGACAGATCAGTTGGGTAGGGGATGTGTGGTGGTGCTTAAAACTGACAAGAATCCTTGCATTTGTCTAGTAATGTGGGCAAAAGAATTTATGAGGAGGTGAAAGGGGAGTGTGGATCAATTCATTTTTTGTTTAGTGGATGGGAAGGTTGTGTCAAGTAGTGGATTCATACTTTTGGTGAGGAAGATTTTACATTGTATGGGATTTTCGGTGGATAGGTTTGCAGCTCATTCAGGATAGGTAGGGCTTCAGATTTAGCTAGAGAGGGTAGTTCTATTGAATTGATTAAAAGAGTGGGGAGGTGGTCTTCAAACGCATTTTTGTCTTATATTAGATAAGTTGCGGTCTGATTATTAATTTTTTTTTCTTTTTTTTTAGGGAAACACATTATCATCTTGGGGCATTTGTTCATCCACTGGGCAGAGAAGTGTGCTATAGTTAGGGATGATGGGGTAAATTTGGGTTTAGCACATTTAGGGTGGTCAGTGTCCTGGCATGGTGTTAGGGGGCTTAGGTGGGACGGGTTGTTACATGAATTTGAGAGGGCTAAACTGAAGGTGGGTTGTCCTTGTATAGTAGTCATTTCATTTAGGGGGCAATGACTTGGGCATTGTTTCTAAAAAACAATTGGTGGACATTATGCTGCGAGATTTGATGAGATTACAGGCATTGTACCTGGGTATGGAAATTGTGTGGTCAGAGTTAGTTTTGCTTTTGTGTTGGAGGGCTGCATATAGTTATAAGGCGATTGAAAGGGATATAAGGTGTGTTAATCAAAGGTTGGCTAGGCAATTAAGGATTTTGGGGATGCATACAATTGACCATAAAGATTTTGGGGATGGAGAGGAGTCTTGGTATGAAATGGATGGAGTACACATTAATGACGTGGGTCTGGATCTTTTTAATTTGCATCTGAAACTCTTTTTAGAGGATATGATTGCGGCTAGGGTTTAGGAGGGGGAACAGCCTGGGATCAGGCTGGTGGTAGAGAAGAGGGACAGGATTGTCCTCTTCTGTTCCCCCTCTAAAGAAGGTGGTTATTGATTTATGGTTTGGTATGGTAGTGAGGTGAGTAGGTCCGCTGCCTCTTTATGTGGGTGAGTAAGTACGCTGCCTCGGTGTAGAAGGTAGCAGGGTGAGTTGGTACGCTGCCTTGAGGTAAAGTTCATCCATGGTGAGTGGTGACACTGCCCGGAGATCATCGTTGCTGAGGAAGATAATTAATGTTGTTTTTTGTGTACATAGTTCATTGTATAATACAGTTTAATAAAGGTCGTCAAATGTCTTTATGTGTGTGGTGTGGTTATTTAAAGGGGGGACGGGAAAAATGCAGTTTGGGACAAACTAAGTTGTCCCGGTCCCTCGAGTAAGAGGGTAAAGGAGAGTGGGGAGGGTATAGTGGTAGAAAGAAAGGTAAGGATTGTAGTTGGTTAGGATAGTGGATTTGTAGTAGTGAAAGGGTTGAGGAGAGAGGGAGGTGTAAAAGGAAATTAGGTAGGAGTAGGTGGAACTTCTGACAGTACTAAGGGTTTGGGATTATAGGAAGTAAGCACATTTGGCATGAGTTGGTGGCCCTCCCACCCTCCTCTTTTATATATGAATGAAAGATGTGGGCAATTTGAGGTGGAGAAGAGGGACAGGATTGTCCTCTTCTGTTCCCCCTCTAAAGAAGGTGGTTATTGGTTTATGGTTTGGTATGGTGGTGAGGTGAGTAGGTACGCTGCCTCTTTATGTGGGTGAGTAGGTACGCTGCCCTGGTGGAGAAGGTATCAGTGTGAGTTGGTACGCTGCCTTGAGGTAAAGTTCATCCAGGGTGAGTGGTGACGCTGCCCTGAGATCATTGTTGCTGAGGAAAATAATTAATGTTAAAAAGAAAAATATTACACCCACCAGGGCAGATTCAATAAAAGAACTTCCGAATCACCACAAAGTCCAGCAGTTGTATCACCAAGGTAAATTCACCACAGGATTTTATTGAACAGGCAGACAGGTACAGACTAAGCACAATAAAATGCTTTCGCCAAACAGTTCGGCTTCATCAGAGTCATAACACAGAATCAACATACACTTGAATTTAAAATGTGTAATGTGGGGGGAGGTATTTGTTTCATCCAATAGTAGTTGTGGGTATGGTATTTAAATTCAAGTGTATGTTGATTCTGTGTTATGACTCTGATGAAGCCGAACTGTTTGGCGAAAGCATTTTATTGTGCTTAGACTGTACCTGTCTGCCTGTTCAATAAAATCCTGTGGTGAATTTACCTTGGTGATACAACTGCTGGACTTTGTGGTGATTCGGAAGTTCTTTTATTAAAATAATTAATGTTGGTTTTTGTGTACATAGTTCATTGTATAATACAGTTTAATAAAGGTTGTCAAATGTCTTTATGTGTGTGGTGTGGTTATTTAAAGGGGGGATGGGACAATGATCTTTATTAGGTTTTGGAACAAACTGGTTTAAATAAAGATCACTAATAGCTTTTATTATTATAAAATCAAATAACTGTTATGCAATTTTAACTAAGCAGTCTAACAAACATTTATAGAATTCCAGAGAATCTATCTGGACCAGGGTCTTTTTGTGGTTTTAGGTTATCAGTATCTAGTTGAATTTTGTCCAATTGTATTGGCTTTTCTAGCATTTGCTTATGTTTATGACTTAAATTCTGGAAAGGAATCTGGTGCAGATATTGTGTGGTTTGACAGATGGATTTTAGTGTTGTAGAATTATTGTAGGGATGGTCACATTTTAGTAAAAAATGTCTATTTGTTGGTCTGGCTTATAACATTTATTGTCCAAGCTAATGCATTTCATCTTATTTGGGGAAGTGTGTATTTTTAATAATTTAGCTAAACATTTGGAAGGTAACTGAGCCCATTCAAACTAAGGAGCTAAACTTTATTCTCTTAGAAGGACAGTTGCTTCATGTTTAATAGCCTGGTTTAGTTTTTGCTGAAGGGAGATTTCTAAGTTGTCTATTTTTAGAGTAATATACCATTCCAATGACACCTACAAAAAGATTAAAATATGCACACTGACATAAACACCTGAAATTTTGTATGTGCTTATTATAAAGTATTATTGCAACATTGTTTAGTTCCTCTTTCAGGTTTCCTGAACACTAAAAATATGAAATATTTATCAAGGAGCAGTCACACATTCACTATTTCATTTGTCTGTTAACTTCTGCTCCAAAATAATTTTGGTGTTTCTAACCCTGTAAACATTGATATACCAAGAACTTTCTTCCAGCCTGAGATTCCATTACAACACTGCCAGGATAAACAAGAGATTGGTCCTTTATTCATTACAGATGAATGACACGTGTAGGTGTTTCTGCAGTTACATTGTATTGATGCCTCCTCTAGGCATTAAATATTGCTTGCTCATATTTGCATTAATAATTTCGAAACCACGCTACATTCAAAGTATTAACACATTTCATGTTAAACCTTTCACAGTTGCAAAGGCAACTGTGTCAATATTTGACATCTGTCTCATGCAGGGAAGATATATGATGATTTATACAATTTTTTTAAATGTATACCTTCTAGTTTGTAAATATTAATATACTTCTAAAATGTCAAACTATTTACATTGTCATAAATGTCATGCATTTCTAAATACCTCAACAACCAAGTAACACAAACAGAACTGCTTAGCCTCATATGAAAGCTCTCAGCTGGATGAACAAAATGCTGCTAACAGTATGTGTGTAACTTGAGTTGTTGCTGAGATATTTTAAGTTGTTTACAAAATATTACAAACATAATAGTTACTATGTTTACTGTGACTTATAAAATCCAGTTTAAGACCTGGAACCTAAAGAAAACTATCACTATAAAAATAGTTTCTGCTGAAGAGTTTACCTTTACACTTCTTTAGTAACCCTTGCGGTTTCAGAGATATGTATATTTGTTTGGAATGTGAAGATATCATTTGATTCTATTAAAAGGCTTAGGCTCCACCATGGGAAGTTATGGTGCAAACTTCCAGAGCTTGAGTGGAGGGAATGAGATAAAGATAAAGCAAAGTTATATGTATGTTTCTTATTGTTAAAAAACTATTGGAATCAAACCTGTAATACTTTGGGATCCTTCTAATGTCTTTATGCATATAAGGAAAGTGTGAGGAGTATATAAACATAGTTTAATAAACTTGATTTATTTGTTATGTTGCTCCATTTGAATTTGAGGGCCTAGTTTAGATTGTTAACTTAGGTTAAAAAGAAACCATATTCCTCATGGAGGAGGTTTTCTGAAGCTGCACACGAATGTATTTGTGATACAGTTGGTGTTTGGGGCTATTTACTATTACCTGTCCACAGAATGTCTTTGATACACAAGAATGACAAGGCAGTCATTTTTTGTTGCCCATTTTATAATGGTTAAAACTTCCACTGTGGGAATACAGTTATTATATTGTAAGGATTACATTAAGTGCCACTATTTTTAATTGTTTGTGGATCCCAGAGAACCTACTATAAATCTGCTACTATGGAAAAATGCAGTCCAAATTTTGTTTTAAATGTGTGGAGAGGATACTTGGAATTCTAGACACTATGCTATCATGTTGCTATTCTGCCCTGCCTACTTCCCACTTTATTAATTGATTGCATGATATATCTAGTAGAACATGACAAAAGTATGTATCTGGAATGTTGAAAACTCTTATCTTTTGCTGCTACACAGTACTAGCTAGGTTTATACAACATGCAAGCTTAGTATCCAAGGTAGGTAGTACAGTTTAAATATACAACTGGATTCTCTTCTTTAAATGGCAGTTCTTACTGTCTGCAAACAATTATTGATTTACAGTCCTTAAATAATGTACCACACTTTATCTTTCAATGCTTGGGCCAGAAATTCCATTGCGAGTGTGAAAAGTAGCAGGGATAGAGGGCAGCCCTGCCAAGTACCCTGACTCTTCTCTTAATTCCTCAATAATTAACAACTGAGCTGTTGGCTTGTCATACAAAACTTTAGTCCAACTCATAAATGTAGGCCCTACCGCAATGTCCTCCCAAACTTGGAAGATGAATGTTTATTCAAGATAATCAAAAGCCTTTTTAATATATAAATATGGTCCTAGCATGTTTCCATTTCCTTTTCTTTGCATATAAAATAAATTCACAATGTGACCACCAAGCTTTCTCAGTTGAGTGCCCTTTAGGAAATTGAAATGGCAGCTCAAGCTTAATTCCCTAGTGGAGCCAGCACTTAACGACACTTGCTCCATTTCACTTATTTTATTTCTAAAAAGTTTAGAATGTTAATGTGATTGTATTTGAACCATTAGTATTTTTACTAATCTTAGAATGGATTGTTCACAGTTTTTATTAATATTTGTTTAATTAATGAGTTTAGAGTCATGTGATGGTTTTAATTACTATTTATACTGCTTGAATGGGCTGGTTCATTGTTCTGATGATGTCCTGATGGATGAAAGTGCTAAACCTTTTGTTTCTGTTGCTGTGTTCCAATAAACAGTTTTCACTGTTTTTCTGGCTTCTGGTTTGATCTTTTAGACAATATCATCACTAACAGTTTTGCAACCATGTTAATCAAAGAAATAGGTCTATACTTTATAGGCTTATGTACAACTAACAATTGAATCCATGAAGTAAAAAACAAGAAATTCTGGCCAATTTCATCTGTTTCAAATCAGAGGAGAGCTGTTCCATTTCTAACTCATTACAATAATGTTTTTGGTTTTAGAATAAATGTTTAAAATCCTCCATGAGAATAATATTTTGAGAATTACGTTGAATCAAAGTACTCTTAAAATCATTTAGAAAAATCTTCATAATGTGTAAGGGTGCATACCTCAATCCTATAACTAAAAATATCTTCCCAACTTGTACTTTCAAAAATAATAGTATGCCCTGTACAACCACTTACTGATTCATTACCTGACTTTAGGTGACCTGAAGCAAATTGCCACACCTGCATATCTGTTTTTGAGTTCATACATATTTGTGTATAAAATTTAATTAAACAAGAAACATATTTATTAAATCATCACTTATGACACAGTCAATCATACATTTATATAAATGAAAACATACCATACTGACATATTTTCAGTCACAAACGTTATACATCACCTATGATCTATCCAGTCATTATCAGACATTCAATTTCTACCTTCCTTTAAACCTTATTCCTCCTCCAAAACATTATTCTGCTTGTATTGTTTCCACAATTCCCATTTTTTGTATATAATTTTCTCCTACCCTTTTCTAACGATACCTCTTCCAGTTATTTTATCTCTGTTACTATATTCACTACTTCTAATACAGTTAGTTTACACTTTGATTTCCATTTTCTAGTAATTCTTTTTTTTTTTTGGCAGCCACTAGCATTAAACTCATCAAGACCTTACTATGTCTAGGCAATTCTGACATAGCTCAAAAAATAATTTCCTTACTTACACCAATTTGCTCACCTATTATTTCTGTTAGAGCTGTCTTCAGGGAATTTTTTAAGTCTGCTACATAATTGCACTCCCAAAAATATGTTCTCAGTTGCATCTTTTCCCCCATCAAATCTCCAACATTTACAATCTGCCTGAGGAAAAATTCTTTGGAGTCTTCTTGGAGTATAAAAATACCAAGGCAAACACTTTCAGGCAAAGATCTTAAATCATCTAGTCTTTGTTGCATATTTAACAGCCATACATATATCTCTCCATTTTTTCTTAGTGAATTGTTTATCCAGTCTCTATTCCCAATCCTTTCTAACCTCTGATTCCTATAGTTATCATGCAATATTTTATATACCCTACTGATTATCCCTTTTTTAACAGCAGCTTCTGTTCTAGATCCTACTAAAAACTTTACCAGCTGGTCTTTCACCTATTTCCCCCCCTATTTCTTTCTCTTTGAGTATACATTGATATCAATCCTTGATAGGGAAGGCAATCTCTAGCCTGCAGACCAAATGAATTATTGCCCTTTTCCCATTCTGTTACCGTTCCATCACTAATTATTTGCTTCCAATACTTTGGTTCCTTTGCCAGTTTTCTTGAGTCAGTTCCAGCCCTCTCTTGTGTATTCTCTGCACCCCTAATTTTAGTCATCCCTATTAGCAAAATCTTTTTTGTCTAGTCCCGTGTTGGCTTAATTCTTAAAATACTTTCTGCTACTTTATGAATATAATATTCTATATGGTTATTGTTATTCTCCTTAAGGATCTGCATCCAAAATCAAAGTCTCTTTGTTTCTTGAGCTTCCTCCTGTTTCATCATATCTTTCCATTTTGAATTATAACTTTCTGCTTGTGTTGTGTAGCTCTGAAATACCCCTTCAACTCAGGTAATCCCAAACAACCTTGTTCTATTAGAAGGATTAACTTAATTCACTTCTTGCCATCTTCCCCTCCCAGACAAAATGCTTCACCTCTTTATTTATTGCTATCCATAACTTCTTCTCTGGTTTATAAAAGTATGCCTGACCTGTATATAAACCTTAAGGGACTAAAAACATTTTCACTGCTTGTATCTTGTTATACATATATATAAATCAGAGCTTCCATTTTCTTAGTTTTTGTATAATCATTTGTTTAGTCTCTTCCCATATATCCTTAGCTCCCACACCAGACTCCTTTTAATCCATACTACTAAGTACTTCATTTTATGATGTCCCCATAAATATGAGTATTGTTGAACCAATATTTGTGTGTGGGTATATAGTTTGCAGCTGTTGCCTTTGTTTTATCCTTATTAATTTTTTAAAAAGACATGAAACTGTCTCAGGATATTCCATAACACTGAAATGTCCTTTTCTGGTTTTATCAGGTATAAAATAATATAATCTGCAAATAAATCCAATTTGTCTTGGCTACTATACCAATTATATCCTTGAATTTTTGAGACCCTTGTTTTCTTTGCCAAATATTCTAAATATAAAGCAAATAAAGGGCAAAGAGGACACCCTTGCCTGCTTCCTCTTCTTAAACTGAACTTATAAGAGAGGAGCTTCCTCACTTTAATTTTTACCTCCAATCCCTCATATATCCTCCTAATCAACCATACAATTTTATCAGGGAATACAAATGTTTCCATTGCCCTACTCATATAATTCCAGTTTACCCTGTCAAATTCTTTCTCTGCATCAAGACCCACCAACCTCAGTTGTCTTTTCCTGTATTCTGCTCCTCTAGATCATCATTATTCTATTAATATTGTCAAATATTTGTCTCCACTTCAAAAAAGCACATTGTCCGTATCTATCAATTTTGGCATCACCTTTGCCATTCGTTTAGCCATTACAGACATAAAACTTTATAAGCATGGTTTATAATTGAAATGGGCCTATATGAAGCTAGATCTGATGGGTCTTTACCATCTCTCGGTATTATAGCCACCACAGCTTTCTTCTAGGATTTTAGTGCTTCTTCTCCTTTTAAAATACCACTAAACAAAACCTTCCAGATCTTTATACCTTTCTTCCCTCCTAGCTTCCAAACTTATACAGGAATGTCACCTGTTCCTTAGGACGTTTCTGTAGACTGGTTATACATCACCATTTTTATCTCATCTCCTATTCTGGTAGTAATTGAGCCTTTTTTCAATAAACATTTAATTCTGTACTTTTTATTGATTTCCACATTTCTCTGCTTTATACAGATTTTCATAAACTCTCCAAAATATTGCTATTATCTCTACAGGATCTCTGGTCATTTTCTTTGTTATAGGCTTCCTAAGCAGGCAACAACCCTTCCTACTTTCTGATGCCTGAGCCTTTGTGCTAAATTTTTTTTGTTCTCTGGAGTTATTATCCAAAAATAGTTGCTTAACAGCAATCTTTTTAAAATCATGCATATTACTGAAGTAGTCCCTTATTTTCTCTTTAGCAGTTGTGCCTCTTTTTGTTCTATAAGGCTGCCACTATTCTACAATAATTTAACCTTTGTCGGTCCCTCTAAATAATTCTTGTTACTTCTTAACCATATCTCTTTTTCTTTTATTATTAGTCCCACTTTAATTTTATCCCATCCCTAGCTATATATTCAGAAGAAATTTCTATCTTCTCTAATAACTCCTGAATAATTGCTACCACCCATTCCTTAAATTCATCTCTTTTTAACAGATAGGTGGAGAAGTGGTAATATCTCATTTTTATTTTATTACCATTCATTTTTATTTTAGTATTATTGGCATATGACCTGAAATAGTTATTGGGCATGTATCAAAACTTTCAATTAAATGCACATGTTCTTGTGAAATAATATTTCTCTCTAGCCTAGCTCAGTTTTGTACCTTGGGGAGTAATATATAAATTCTTTCTAAACTTCTACTACTGAATTCACATATTCTATACAAATATTTTTTATAAATGTTCTTAAAAATATACCCTCTTTTGTTAATTTTCCCTTCTAAGCCCCTCAGATACATCTTCACTGTTGCAAATCAAATTCCAGTCCCCACCTATAATTAACATTTCCTGCTTAAAGCTGAATATTTCTCCCACATTTTTCTTAAGCGCCATTGTAGCAGTTTTAGGTGGATTATAAGTACATGCCAGTGTAATCGTTCTCCCTTGCCAGTAGCCCCATATTACTAAAAAAATTACCATTATTATATATTTTTTCTCTTCTATCACTTTTGGAGTTACTCTCACAGTTAATATAAGTACTCCCTTTTTTCTTTGTCCCAGATATTCTGCTGAATAACCATCCCAAAATCCTTTCTTTATCAAACTCACATGCTTAGTCCATTCCAAATGTGTCTTCTATAGCACAGCTATTTGTACTCTGCATTTTTTAATACATTTCACTACTCTTTCTTTTTTGTATATGTCTGTGAGACCAGTCACATTAAATGATACTGTGGAATGTGTCATTATGACAAGAAGTTATTAGTCCCACCCATTATATATAACAGTTTTTTAAATGTATATTTTCAGCTTTTGTGTTGGATGCATACACTGTTTGGCAGGCTATTCTTTTATACAGTTGTTTCTTGAGATATCCATTTCAACCTATGTCACATCTTATAAAACTGTTTATTTTAATGAAAACCTTCTAACAGAAAAATAAAACGTACCTCCAGAACACCCCCAAAACCTATTCATTTATTGCTAACACACAAAACTATGTCCATCTTTAAATAATGTTTAACTCTTCTAATAGGAACAATTGTCCCAGATTGACAGCTACACTCACAGGCTTGAATTGACCTATATTGAAGCTTATCGATGCCAAGACACATGGTGCAGCCTGTACTTCTACTTCCACTAAGTGCTGCTGTTTTTATCTTATCTTTATTCCTCTCTCAAATGAAGGAAACAATTTGAATGCTTTCAGAAAACATTATTATCTCCTAGCCATTGAAAACAGGAGCATTCTGTTTTATTGTCCCCCTTATCAGATTGTCTCCATAGAAGTATGGCGACCAGATACACAGTTGAGTTCCACTACACATATTGCAATGTAAGCATTTAAGTGCTATTCATGTATTCATTATATTCAGTGTTCTTTCATTATTTGCTTTTCATTAAAATGTGTCATTAAATTAAGACAAGGGCCTTAATCCAGTAATTTCTTTATGAAAAAAATAAGAAAAGATATATAAATTTTAGATTTGATATTGTTAATCCTCATTCATTCCTTACGCATGGGTATCGGTTCCAACCTCGGAACTGAGCTGGCCATTTTCCAAGCTCACGTCAGCTTCAAACCCATGAGCTAAACTCTTACCCACAATCCCCCCTCTCCGTGTTACCCCAGATTTCATTTGCCACATTGCCATTCGGTCATGTCAAGCTACTTCTCTTGAGCTAATTGCAGTTATTTGTTCTTTAATAGTCTTTCAGATTACTTTTCTGTCAGAAATGTTTATATTTCATTGTCTCTTACCCTATTGCCTCTAGCGTACATATTTTCTTCTGGTTTTTCTGCTCTTTTCTTTACCACTTTTACCACAAGGTATTCTCTCTTTACCATCATTGGTAATCCTCCCCCCTTTTTTTCTCATACCTTCGGGTATTCTCTTGTTACATTGCTGGTACCTTTTCTATTAATTAATTTGCTGTCATGGCAGATAAGAAAGGTAGTCTGGGGTTTAAGTGGTGTTCTGATTGTGGACCAAAACTACCTACTTCTGATGCTCACTCTTTGTGCATTTATTGTTTGGGGACATCCCACTTGTCTGTTGATCCGCCCTGTACTATTTCTGAGAACTTTTTGAATAGAACCTTGTTGGAAAGGAAAAACAAGCTGTTACTGAAGGGACTCCTTGAATCTCCCTTTTCAGAGGCTATTTCTGGGTTGGAGGCCACCTCAACCCCTCTTAGAGCCCATTAGAAAATCTTGGATGTTCCTACCAAGGCTAAATCTTTGCCTTTGTCCCTAGCTGGGGACTCCCGCCAACCAAAACCTAAAAAGGCTAAAGTTTCAGCTCCGGAGCTCACTCAGTCAGCCCCAGTACATTCGGTGGCTAGACCTTCAGCACCGAAGCCTTCGGCTCCATTAGTGATCCCGGCTCCATCTTCTCCTGCAGCCTTTTCTATATCTGCACCGAGGGGCTCCTCGGTTCAGACTATTACCACTGTATTGGCACCAACCGTTCAGTCAGCGTAGACCTTGACCTCGTCGGCTCTGAGATCTTCCTCAGAACCGACACCTTTATTGTTGACTCCAGTTTTGTCGGTTCCAGCTTTGGTACCGACAACCACTTTGGCACAGATTCCTGTGTCGGTGCAGACCATGACCTCGGCATCAATGACTTCTTCGGTGCAGACACCCATAGTCCAGTCTCTCTCAGCACCGTTGTCCTCGGTGAAGATGGGTGAGATGGGCACCGAGTTTGCCTCTTCTGTGGGCAGGCCTGTTTCTCCCTCAGTCTCCGTGAAGTCCACTAGAAGCCTTTTTGAACATGATGTGTTGCGTCTTGTGGATCAGGTGCTCTTGGCCAGAGGTATCCCACACCTCAGGAACTATCTTTCCTTTGGAGGTGATCACCCGTCTTCAAAGACCCCCTCTTATTCTCCTCCTTTATTGCCTTTGAAGTCCATGGATATAGCATAGTCTTCCCCTTCTGCGGTCCCCTTCATGGATCTCACTAACGAACCGCAGTTGCCTTCATGGCAGGAAAGTTTTGCTATAACCCAGGATGTCAGTTGTGACACTCATAGTTTGCTGCTCCACAGCCATCCAGGGACTCCAGGTTGGCAGGCTGAGCTGCTTAGGGGAGGGGTGACCCCTGTCCTAGACATGCACGCCTCTTCAGATGGGCCAGCCTTCAAACTGATGGAGAAGGCTTTCACTGCTGCTGGCAATACTGGACTGTCTATACCTCCGCCCTCCTCTGGTACACCAGTTTCACATGTTGCACCTAGTGGACACCGGGTGTAAGGGCCTCAGGACATATCCCCACAGGAATCCCCTTTTCTGCTGTCTTCTCCAGCTTCTCCCACTGAGGAGGTCCACCGGAAAAGTTTGTGTAAGAGGAAGCACGTGGACTCCACAGAGGAGTCCCTCAATGAAGACACAGATTTTGATGAGGGAGAAGGATCCCCCTGGTCACCCTCTGAGGTATCCTTTGGTGATATCCTCGAAATCCTGAAACAGAGAGGTGACTAGCAGTTCTCTAATCTGACATCTGAGGAATCTGTGTTCCTGCAGGCCTTTCACGCACGGCCCCCTACCTCCTGGGTTACTCCACCTGCCGATGAACTTGTCCGGTTCATCGTGCAGCGTGCTTGGAAGGCTCCTGATACCATCGAAGCTATTCCCCCGAGGCCAGATAAGATTTTGTCCCCTCCTGCTTCAGATCCCCATTGGTCCAAAGATCTTCCTGTGGATGCTTTGGTGGTGGCGGCTGCAACAAAAAAGGATCTGGCAGAAGAAGATAGTCAGACTGTTCACCCACCTAACAAAGAGTCCTGGGCCCTGGACAGAATAGGGAAGTGCACCTTTACTATCAGGTCCCTGAATTATATGACACACTTACCAGGCTTCAAAGGGATCTGATTTCTGAGCTCTCTGAAACCTTGGCTGGTGCCGTGTCTGATGAGGTCCGTGACAAAGTGGCCTCTCAGCTGGCCACCATTGAATCAATAACTAACTCCTCTATGTGACTGATATCTCACGCATCAGAAGGAGCAGCTAGAGCAGCGGGTTCAGCTGCGGTCTTGAGACGACATGCCTGGATGCGCTTGTGCAATTTCGCAGAACCCTTTAAGGCTTCCTTTCTTAATGCTCCCATTGAGGCCTCCTCGTTGTTTGGGACCAAAGTTAAAAGCACACTGGCCAGATGTGAACAGGACGGTAAGACCCTTTCTGCCATAGGTGTCTGTTATTCTTCCCCTCAACATGCTTTCTTCCGAAACCAAAAGAGTGGGAAGATATGGTTCAAGAAATCTCAGGGTCCTTTCTGTGACACACAGGCCATGTTCTCCCCTAGAGGCAGAGGTGGAAACTCACAGGGAAGACGCTCCTTTCAGAGCAGAGGGGGTCCACATAACCAGGGTTCCAGGGATTCTTTCCCTGGTCAATCCTACCAGCACTCCTAAAGATCAGCCCATCTCCTTTCCTCTGGAGGTGGTTGGGGGATATTTCTCCTTGTACCCTTCTGCCTGGCTAACCATCACCACCGATTCTTGCGTACAAAGGATTATAACCAGAGGTTTTCATATCCCCTTCGATCTTTGTCCCGCCCAGTCAAAATATCTTCCCGACGTTCCACCTAGTCAAAGGGAAGAAACAGCACTAGAGATAGAAAAGCTGCTAAGAAAGAGAGTCATCCAAATAGTCCCTCCAGACCAGATAGGATCTGGATTTTACTCAAGACTATTTTTGGTGCCAAAGAAAACCAGGGACTGGAGACCAATTTTGGATCTCAGTGTACTGAAGAAGTTTGTGAGAGTACAGAAATTCCAGATGTTCACAATACAGTCTATCCTCCTGCATTTGGAAAAAGATGATTGGATGTGCTCGATAGATCTTCAAGATGCATACTACCACATAAAAGTGGACAGGCCATCAAGAAGATTTCTGCACTTCCGTGCAGGAGCCAGTCACTACCAGTTCAGAGTACTGCCCTTTGGACTCTCTACAGCCCCCCAGAGTGTTCACAAAGTGCATGGCAGTTGTCACAGCTCACTTGCGACTTCAAGGATTCTCGGTGTTTCCATACCTAGATGACTGGCTCATTTCTGCCCCCACCAGACATCTACTGGAAAAAGCCCTGGCATACTCTCTCCTCACTGCTCAAAGGCTAGGCATAACCATAAACTGGCAAAAATCCATTCTCACCCCATCTCAGTCAACAGAATTCATAGGGGTTATCTTGGACACAAAAAACTGCAGAGCTGCTATTCCAGAGCACAGAATTCTAAGGATAAAGCAACAACTGATTCCAATCCTTTCGAGAGAGAAATCCATGGCTCATTCGGTTCTACAGCTGTTGGGGTCCATGGCAGCCTCCATCACCATTGTTCCCCTGGCCAGGTTTCACATGAGGCTTCTACAATGGCTACTGCTTACCCAATGGTATCCTTTTCAGCATCCTCTTTCAACCATGATTCAAGTAACCCACAGGTGCAAACAGGATTTAAATTGATGGATGACACAAAATCTGTCACAGTGGTCTTGCCCCTTCTCCCCCCAGCAACCCAAGGCCACAGTGACCACGGACGCCTCCCTGATGGGGTGGGGGGGCTGTGTCAGGGACAGACAGTTCAAGGAACTTGGTCCGAACTGGAGGCCCATCTGCATATAAGCATTCTAGAGCTGAGGGCAGTGCTTCTGGAATTGCAAGCATTCCATCCCCCTGCTGCCATCTGGGACAATTGCAATTCAATCAGACAACATGGCAGTGGTCTGGTACATCAACAAGCAAGGTGGAACCAAATCTTCCCCCCTTTGTCGAGAGGCCATGAGAATATGGCAATGGGCGATGGCTACCAACCGTTTTTTTTCTAGCAATGCACATTCCCGGGAGTTTCAATGTGATAGCAGACAGACTCAGCAGGTGCATTCTTCAACCTCATGAATGGTCCCTGAACCCCTTGATAGCGGTGGAGATCTTCCACCGCTGGGGCCGCCGTCCCTGCTGTGACCTCTTTGCATCCCCGACCAACTACAAATACAGCAACTACTTCACCCTGATTCCCCCTCCGGGACAGTCACCCAGGGACACTCTAGTCCACGATTGGCCCTCGGGTCTTCTTTATGCTTTTTCACCCTTTCCCCTCATTCCCCAGTTTCTGAAGAAAGCCCATTGGTTGAAGAGCAAGGTGATCTTCATAGCACCATATTGGCCTCGACAGATTTGGTTCCTCTTCCTTTGGCCTCACCTACTAGATCGACCAAGGATTCTCCATCCAATCCCAGAGTTGATCTCACATCCACAGAACCTGATTCATCCCAAATTGAACATCCTGAAACTCATGGCTTGGCTACTCCAATTCCCTTGATTGCCAGGCAGAATGATCTTTTGTTACAAGTACATGATATTCTCATTGCTTCTCATAAGTCTTCCACTAGAATTACTTATCTGAGCAAGTGGAAAAGATTTACCTGTTGGCTGAAAGATAAACAAGTAGATCCCTTCTCAGCACCAGTGTCGATAATACTAGACTATCTGGTCAACCTCTTTCAATCGGGTCTATCAGCCTCTACCATTAGAGTTAATTTGGCTGCAGTTTCCAATTTTCATGAGGGTGTACAAGATTCCTCTCTTATGTCCTACAAGTTGTGCAAGACCTTCATAAAAGACGTGAATCATCTGAAGCCACCTTTTAGAGAACCTATTCAACCATAGGATTTATCATTAATTCTACAAGCTCTGACAATGCCACCTTTTGAACCTGCCTCTTCTTGCGACTTCAAGTATTTGTCATGGAAAACCTTGTTTTTGGTCGCCATTACTTCTGCCAGATGTATTTCTGAGCTTCAAGCTCTATGTCTCAAGAGTCCTTACTTGATTTTTCATAGCGATAGACTGTCTCTGAGAACTAATCCATCTTTTCTGCCTAAAGTGATCTCTGAAATGTCATTAATCAAGCCATTGAATTGCCAGTTTTCTTTCCCAATCATTCAAACAGAGGAGAGTATTGCCTACATACCCTAGATATCCACAGGCAAATTCATTTTTACTTAAACAGGACTAGGCCCTTTCTTAAATCTGACCAGTTATTTTTGGCTTTTTCTGGACCTAGATTAGGATCTGCTGTTGCTAAGGTCACATTAGCAAGATGGTTGAAGGACTGTGTGACCTTCATTTATACACAATGCAATATCTTGTTTCCTACTACAATGAAAGCTCATTCAACAAGGTCGGTGGCAACTTCTGCTGCCTTCCATGCCAGAGCTTCCTTACATGACATCTCTGCAGCTGCAACTTGGGCTATGCCTCATACCTTCATCAATCATTACAAATTGGACTTGGCCTCCAAGGGAAGAGCATCTTTTGGTTCTATGGTGCTCAGGAATGTCCTTCCATGAGAGCCTCCCAGGAATAGAGGTAGCTGGGGACTCTGTCCCACTCGTAAGGAATGAACGAGGATTAACAATATCAGATAAAGAAGTTATGTCTTACCATAATGTTCCATCTGTATTGTTATCCTCATTCAGTCATTACGACCCTCCCTCCTTCCCCCTCCTGTGGTTTCTAGTGGATCTCACCATCCGTTCCTTTTAGGTTATTTGACCAGAGGTAGCCTCTACCTTCTTTGATTTGCAAACTCAATCTGAGGTAACAGGGAGAGGGGGATTGTGGGTAAGAGTTTAGCTCGAGAGTTTGAAGCTGACACAAGCTTAGAAAATGGCCGTCTCGGTTCCGAGGTCGGAACCGATACCCATGCATAATGACTGAACGAGGATCAGCAATACAGATGGAACGTTATGGTAAGACATAACTTCTTTTTATATCATGCTCTTTTGTTCAGGCTTTCTTCTCTTTTTTTACTTTGCAGTGCCTACATTTCTTAAAACTGAACAAGAAGAAATAAAGAAGAAAGAAAAAAAACAGGGGCACCTGTTTACTTTAGTAATCCCATTACACACAAAATTAAATGAAAATGCTTTACACTTTATAGCATGCAGTTAATTCCATGTATCATAAAATATTAACAACAAAATTTTGTTTTAATTACAGTTAACCCTTTCCTTCCTCTTTCTCTCTCCTAAATCTTCTTTCAGACATTAATGACATAAAGTAGGGCATATGCTTTGAAGTCCCCTACAAGTTTAACAAAGTCAAAAAGTCCAGTATTTCCAGGTTTTCTTGTTCCATCATACTTCACAAATGCAATGAATGCTTTTTAACCCCACATTTATTCATCATTTTCCAAGTTGCTGTTTTTCTTCCTGTTGAGCTCCTGTTTTTTCTACTGAACTCTTGTGTTTCTTTTTTTGTCTAGCAAGCATTTTCTTTTGAAATAAAAAAAGCTTTCACTGGGATAGTCTTTCTATAGGCTATATTATCAGAAGCGTAAGAAGCAAAGTCCCCTTCTGTTTGATACCTCACTTTCTGTTGGGCAAATGTTTGTATTTTCTCCTTAGCATGTTCTGTATCAAAGGATGATTTTGACCTTCCATGAAAAAAGATATTCTGAAAATAGCTGGCTAAAGCAACTTGAATCTCCCACCTGCTTCCTGACATTCCATGATTGCTAGAATAAATTTTCTCCTCTTTTGCCTTTTCCACAAGCACTCTACTGCTCCCACTTTTGCCCTTCTGTCACAGTTCTGCTGATGGGATTGCATCTTTACTATAAAAGGAAAACTCCACATTAGAGATAAAAATGTATTTTTCACTTGTTTTCTGAGTTATTTTAGCACCTTAAAGTCACTCAGAAGAATTCTTATAAAATATCAATACATTGTTTTCCACAAATGGCTGCCAATAGGACTTAAATATCAATGTGATTTTGTTATTATTCCACCTTTTCTCCTTTCCATCATCCATTTCAAGTCTGCTTTATATGAGTCATGCTAGACATAAGGAAGTACTGGTGTTTTCCCATCCCACCCCATTGACATAACATGGGATTAATGTCAATCACTGTCACCTTTTTATTCCTGGAATAATGCAATTAATGCTTGTCTCAGAGTCCATTTTACACTATACTAAAGAGTTATGCAGCTGCAATCAAAAAGTGTCTAAATTGCAGGCCTTTGCTGAAAGTATCTTTATGTAGTCCAAGATGAATTGACAATTACCTCCCCTTACACTATTTCTGAGGTGACAAAACTGTCACTGCAGCTGGAGATCCTGGCAGTTTCATTTGTGATGGTCTCTAATGGAAAGGAAGGGATTTGAGAATAATTTTCCTCCAAGTGTCTGCAGTGGAAAGATATTTACTTTTATTTTTTTCCTAGTATGCTGCAGAAAATGCTTTATTTACATTTATTTTATAATTAATGTTATGTTATTGTTGACCCTTACTAAATACATTTCAAAACTAAATATTACCAACTTTCTAACTTTGGATAACCATTTTTCTGAGGCACATGTATTTCATAGCATTATATTTTCTATTTTTTCTTGTTGCTCTGCTCATATAGTGATTTCTTAAAGAACAGGAAAATTAGTCTTCTATAAACTTGACCCAGTAAAATTAAGGGACTGGAAAATAATTCTATTCCACACTCATTGCAACTGGAAGAATTACTAAGAAAATCTTTCAACAAATAAAGCAAAGCAAGCTATAAACTTTCAACAAATAAAGAAAAGAAAAATATTTTCTTACAGTCATCTGTAGAAATCTCACATTCTGCTGAATCTGAGAGAAAAGTGAGTTGTAATCTACCGAGACAAGGAAAAATAAGAGATTTAAAATCTGAGTCACCTGCATAGCTGTTAAGGAATAACAACCACATCAAACACCAGGGTCAAGAATTAATAAAATCCTTTAATTTAGCATACAATTTTATTATTTTATGCTTTTGTCCCGTAACACCCACCAGACTTCTTCACAATAAAAACAAACAAGGCATCACTTCCTTAAGTAATGTCTAAGTCACATGCACAGTCACATGATATTTAAAACCTTATTTTATGTCATCATTTAAAAAGTAAAATAAATAACAAATCAAATTGTCCACTTTAAAATCAAACACATAAGGAAATAAAGCATTTGTTTAACCAAGCAGTAATTGCAAATGTATTTATTTAAACATTTTTGCTTGTACCTTTATTTGGCCTCCTTCCTTTTAATACAGACTTAATATTAATATTTATCCCAGGACTTCTATTAGCCCCTTACCTTTAGCTGCAATAACATTTCAATAACTTCTAGTTGACACTTATAGTCACCTCCACACAAATCTACTGATAAGATATCCAAAACTAAAAGTATTTTTTATATTGGTACATTACAGGATTGTTTGTGTAGGGCATTATTAATGTTGCCTTTTTTAACAGAATACAGGTGTTACTTAATTCTTTGGATAACCTTCTCATGGCCATTCCTACATAGGAAGTAGTCACTCAGTGTACTGAGCCACATATACCACCCCCAAAGAGTTAGAGTTGTACCTATTTTTATTACCAAAGAATTTCTTCATGTGTTTAAAATAAATACTGGGTCCATCCAAAATATAGTGACACACATAACAACTGCTCTAAGTAATTTGTCTGTTGTGTCTTGATAGGGGGACTTAGCAGTGTCATATTGTAAAATTTCCTTTGCACTTGTATTCTTTTAATATGCAAATAAAGGTTTGTTCCCTACTATTCTACTTGTAACATTGTTACTTTCTACTATTTTCCAATTGGAACAAATGCTGTTGTGAATCATGAGACTGTCAGTGGATATAACCAAAGAAAAGGCTGAATGATTACAGTGTAATCCTTTCCTATTGGTTCCAAGCACTATACTTTGTATCAATACTGGGGGAAGCACAGTGTTCCTTTTAATAACTATTTCTTTGGCAAAGGAGTCCATCTGTTCATTTGGATAACCTCTATTAGTGAATAATAAACTAATGGATTTTTTTTCTTCTATGAAATCAGAATTTTTAGTACAGAAACTAAGGGCATATATAAATTGCCCTGAGTATGTTTTTTGCCCCTGAAAGTGGGATGTCTACTCAAATAACAAAGTTAGGTATTACTGTCTTTGTCTTTCGGTTTTTCCGCTTAGGGGTTGCCACAGCAGAATTCCAGTCTGCTAATGATTGGCAGTGGATATTTACAATGCTGAGTTGTCAGCCCAATGCCCAGCCTTCAAAGAAGGCACACCCATTCAGGCACGCACCTACCTGCATGTCTTTAAATGTCACTTGACTAAGGGGAGGACATGCAGACTCCACACAGAAGGCACTCCAGCTGAGAATTGAATGGGAGAACCTCTTGCTGTGAGTAAATGTCATTTCTATATATAAACAATCCAACAGCAAATGGAGTCAACACATGGCTAAACATGCACTGTTCATTCAGCAGTAAAAACAACAGTAAAAACAATTAAGACATATATCTTTACTTCATATAAAAAATAATAAAAATGGTAAGCGCTTTCACAACACTACTTGTTGCTTCATCAGACTGATGTTGACTCCGTTTACTGTCGGACTGTTTACATACAAGTTTTGGAGAGGAGCATTTACTGCATTGGTTGTAGCAGTTTGTTTCATGATTAATTTTCTATATATAACTTTTAAACATCTGTAAACATAAATTCATACTAACTGCGACATCCAAAAAATTTACCAATTAACCAAGTCTCTCATATCTCCTACAACACAACAGAAAGGAAACAGAAAAATGTATTTTCTCAAATAGTTTGGTGGCATCTATTCTATTACCTTTGACTGTTAAAAAAAAAAGAAAAAAAAAGAAAAAAATAAGATCATCCACAGATCTCTTGTAAAACAAAACCAAGGAAAACCTCTCACATTTTGGAAGACTGACCCTTTCCCAACAACCTAAAATTAGGTTGGAGTACACTGGTGCTACAGATGCTCCAAAGCTATACCCCTCAATTGTCTATAATATTGCCCGTTGAAAATGAAACAATTATTTTCTAATACCAGTTCTAACAAAAAACAATATAAATTGATATCTGTGATGTTGAAATTAATAAAAGTGAGTAAGTAACTTCTCATAAATTCTATTCTATCATCATGGGGGACGCTCATGAACAAAGATTTAATATTCGTGTTCATAAGAAGGGATTTCTCCCCTGTAAAAGAATAGACCCTCAGTTTATTCAAGAAGTCCCAGAAGTCTTTTAAATACATTTCCAAATTTTGTACTATAAAATAAACTATGGAATCCAAAAAAGAAGAAATCACTTCAGTTGCAAAATTGCGAGCAGAGATAATAGGCTGAAATAGTAGGCATCAGGGATTATCAATAACAGAATAGGTTGAGGTTTTCTCATTTGTAGTCCTTACATTCAGTGGAATTTGTTATAGGGGCTTTTAAGAGTTTAAAGGAGACAAACATAAGTTTGTTGTAAGACTTTGCAAGGAAAAGAGATACCAGAGTAGTAGTGCAAGAGATGGATGTAGTTGTAAGAATCTGCTGAAGAATCCTATGTCCACTAGTAGGTTTGCTTACCAGCTTCTTAATGGAGTTGTGTATTAAGTATAAGAATTTTGGGGTATGTACTGCATTGAAGGTATAGGTGTCCCAGCTGCGTTTATATCACGTTATCGAAAGATGAAAATAGTAAACGCTATTTCATCAGCCCCAAAACATCTA
This sequence comes from Protopterus annectens, assembly GCF_019279795.1. Classification (NCBI taxonomy): domain Eukaryota; kingdom Metazoa; phylum Chordata; order Ceratodontiformes; family Protopteridae; genus Protopterus; species Protopterus annectens. Next base: position 525,834,322 of record NC_056749.1, on the reverse strand, counting down.
AAGATGAAAATATCGAACATTCAGAACAGTGAATTTTTTCCCATGGAAAAAATTGCTGCTCCGAAACACATACACACAACACAAGCACATCAAACAAACAGCAACCACACACATACACTTAAATTCCTACAGCTAATGCTACACTAAACAAAACATACACTACTATCTACCCACTTACCTTAACCCAAACCCTAACCCTAAGGTCCGTCACTATTGCACACTCACCTAACCCGCGCCCTAACCCTAACTCACTTAAACGGCCCCTAACCCTAAAGTCTGTCACTATCGCACTCACGCCTAACCCGTGCACTAACCCTAACTCACTTAACCCACCCCTAACTCTAACGTACAAACAATCGCACACTTACCTGAACCCAACCCATAACTTTCCACCACAGAGCTAAGAATAGCGAAGCCACAGAAACGACCGACCAAATTCATTCCCGAGGAAAGAATTTGCTGTTTTGCAGCTTCGCTATTCTTTGCGTTCACTAAATAGTGTTCGATATCAGAACATTCAAAGTTTTAATACTTCAATGTTCTGATATAGACCCTCCCAGTTTACTGAAGGATAGTTTAACTTGCCTGAAGTAATGGAGTGTTTGCTAATAAGAAAATCATTTTGAATAGAGATGAATTTTATGCAGCCATCAGGTAGCAAAGATGGTGCTTTGTAAAAAGCCAGTGGATGATAATTAATTCTAGCTAGGGTGATCTGTAGCTTAGTGAGTTCAGTGTGTGGGCCCCTGGTGATCTGCCTGGGAGTAATATGTGCCATAATGCATATAAAGACTCAAACCCAGTTGCCATTATGTCTGACAGCATGAAAAGTGCAAAAAATGCAAAATACAGACACAGAGGGAATGTTCTCCTTTGCATTTAAACTGAGTTTAACTAATTGCATAGAAATGGGTATTTTCCAAATGCAGGAGTGCCACAAGATCAGGCAATTTATTGTTTAGACGTCTGGCACTGGAGCGAGTCACCTTAATGTGATCTTACTTCTGGATTGATATGTTAGCTATACTGTAATGTTCATCAGTTGGACTCTGCCTAAAATAAGTAAGGAGGGTTGAGGGGTGGGGGGCAGCACAGGATTAGCCATTATGGAGAAGCCTTGGAATGAAAGGTGCAGGTCATCCTTAGTGAAGCAAGCTAGACTGCTGAGTATTTCATTCCGTGCTGACACATATGTGTCTCCCTAGTATGACACTAAAAAGTTAGTACATAGATTTTGGCCTATAATATCTAATGATGGGAAGTTGAAGGGTATTTTTCCTGAGAGAGTCACTTTCTTCTATAGTAGATTTAAAAAATTAAGGGAACTGCTATCCATCAGGAAAGTTGATAAAGAACAGGATAGGAAAGGTAGTTTTCCTTGAGGGAAATGTAAAGTGTGTCACAAGATCAGGAATTTAGATGGGAAGCAGATTAATGGGAACTTTTATAAGGTCATGGACCAATATCATTGTGAAACCAGGGGGTAGTTTATATCATAGGATGTGGATGTCCCACAGTTAAGTGGTATATAGGGCAGACCAGAAGGGCAATAAAGAAAAGAATAATGGGACATCTAGGAGATATTGGAAGAAGGAGGTTAGAGAGCCCAGTTGCAGAGCATTTTGCCACATGCCATGAGGGTACAGACACATCCTTATTTTACTGTGTGTTAGCCAAACCAGATCAATGTCAAGGGGATGAATTTACACATAAACTGACACAGTTGGAAACCAAATGTATAATTAATTTTGGTACCCTTTGCTCAAGGGCATTAAGTCTTGATATTAATCTAAATGTAGAGCGGGGGTAGGAAAAATAATTTGTATGCAATTTCTGTGCAGAACATTTGTTTAGTTTAAGTATGTATTAAGATTTATTGTTCATAGTGGCACGTTCTGATATTGAGAGTTTTTATCAAGTTGAGTATTTATATTATAATATAATATGTAATATATATTTTTGATATGTTATATTGGAAAGGTAGCAATGATGAAAAAGTATATGAACAAATATATGAGTATAATATACATGCTAAGGATTATAATATAATATATAGTTCACTTCTTTTAGAGCAGGGCACTTTAAATAAAATGTGGGAGTGTTGAACTATTTCAATGGGACAACAATTGTATTTATATTTGCTTTGTGAGTAATTATATCTAATGAGAAGTAATTACATTTAATTGGGTTCAATTATTTCATTGCTCAAATGTATATAATGAAGAGCTGCTTGTGTGGAAAATATTCCTTGAAAGCATAAGCCGAGGTACCGGATACACCAGTAAAGCTTCTTTCTATCTGTTTCCTGGTGTGGGGTGGTTAATTTCTCAGAGGATGAAGGCAATAATATAACATTCTTTAATTACATCTGAAAATAAAAGGGGAACATGATAACTAATCAGTTAGCACTAGAGTTATGAACTGGCAGGTGGATTTACCAAATGTACTGCAGAAAAAAATTATGTAGACTTGACAATAAACAAAGAATAGTTGATTAATAAAATTAAAGCCAATGTTAAAGATGAACTGAGAGTGTAAGAGAGCCATTGAATTAATTTTATTCCTGTCCAAGTACAAAAACCAAATGCTATTTCTGTAACCAAGGCTACAAGGTAAACAAAGGGTGCACTTGACTTTTCCACACTGCTTATCTGGTCGCACAAACTGACTGTTGCTGACAAATCTTCCACTGTGACTGTTTCTTTAGTTAGTATCATTCATCCCTGTCTACCTCTCAGTGCAAGAAATCTGGACAAAGCCAGAAGAAATGGGGACAAAGGCCAAAAAATAGGGACAGATTTTAAATATTTCTCCTATATGCTTAGAAAGTTGCTAGAATGACAGAGTTTGCATCATTATATATATATTGTCTGAAGTCTGAAATTCAAATATCTGTCATTATTTAGTATTTTTATTAACTTCAGTCCTCAATGATTTGGCATAAAACCACAAATTTTATGAGGAATAATCCAAAAATAAGAGACAAAATTCTGGATATTCTGCAAAAATCTGGGCAGTTGAGAAGTATGGTATCATTTATTTAAGATAATATATTTTATCCCTGGTCTGTGTGGCTCTACTATTTGCTTTTTATAATCCATGGCATGCCTGTCATGCTACTGATGTATTTCATATGTTTTTTTTGTCATCTTAGTTTATATTATCACAGACCTTGCCTCCAGGTCAGATTGTTTTTAATATTCTGACAGTATTGTGCATTGGTGTTGTGCTGCTCATACCACTTGTTGGTTTTGCAGTGCTCCCCCTCCCACTCAGAGTTTTTATCCTGCTCTTAGTATTTATTTTGTCAGTGTACTTCTCCTTAAACATGCTGGTTATCTTTGCACAGTCTGGTACTTGGCATATCTTATTTTTATTTGGATGTTTTTCTCTTACATTGCTCATTTTAATGTTGCCGAGTTCATCAGTTATGTGCACACCCATATTGACTTTCTCCTGCCATCATGGGACGTGTCTGCTACTATCCCTCTCTTACAGACATACGATCTTAAAATGCACACTGTCATCTTTAACTGTATATTAGGTGCATGAAACAATACTATAGCTTATATCCAGTAATGTATTTCAAATAATTTCTCATTGAATTAATTGAATATATGCATATATACATATATATGTTTTTAACCAGTGAACATTAATTTTTTTCAAAATAATGAACACTTTCCACATCCTACATTACAGCAAACTAAACAGTGACCTTTTCTGTCATGTTTACTTGAAAAAATACTCTTGCATTAACCATCATTACTTACTAGCATATAGTATTCTTGCCCACTACAATACTACAAAAAGAAAACAGTATCAAGATATGCAAACCCTCTCCTAACAGCTGTCCATAAAGTAACATTACAGTCTCCTCCTGCTTGAGTGACATCTTAACTGCCTGTCTTCATTTAAACAAAATATCCTTTCTAGCAACAATCAAGTTATTGTTTAAGACTGGCCCTTTAAGAAAGTCAGAAAAAAAAAATCAAACAAATCCTACTGCTATCTACATTGCTCATCATACATGCAGGGAGCCATCTTGTTAACACTGGTCTTACACTGTTTCCAATCATAGTCATGGGCCATCTCAAACAACTATTCATTGGACACATGAGTATAGGTAGTGTAAATAATAAATGACAACTGTTAGATAACTGGAACTTGCAGAATAATACTAAATAAGCAGTTTTATTTTTCATTTACAATATTATATAAATTTAAAAGAATTTGCTTGTACTGCATGAATTGGAGCTTTTCTCCCCAGTCCTCCTCTGAAAAGGAGCATTTATGCCCAGACAGACTTCCCCACTACACAAATATAAAATAAAATACATATGCACATACATACATACATACATACATAAATAAATAAATAAAATTTGATAATTAGGTAGGTCAAGATGGTCTGTTGATTATTTTAAGTCATATCATGGAAGCAATAGTACAAATGAAAGTGAATATATAACATTTATATTAAAAAGTAAACATTTAATACAGCAAATCTAATAGTTTTAGTACTTCAGTAAGTAAAAGTATAGTAGGAGACATTTCTAGTTGCAGAATTTGTCAGAAGCATGTTTAAATGATGAGAACGGTATTAAAAATTGTTTACTATACAAGAACTGGTAATGACAAATTTAAGTATTAGCCAGTGTGTCAAAAACAGTGCATTTATATTCCTTCTGCAATTTTTTTTTTCAATTTTTTTCTTTAAATGCCTCTATTGATTAAAGGTTTATTATATTCATAGGTAATTTATTACGGATGGCATTTTTCGATCTTGGCAGGGCTTTTTGCTCCAATGGTTCATTTAAATCTAAGCCTAATCAAAGTGAGAGCATTTGCTTGGGTGCTTCTAAGTGAATAACTTTGTTCTCTAATTTATAATATTTGTTTGAGGGGTGGGAAGTAGCCGAGTGTAAGAATTTTAAATATCAGAGTATGCAGAAGAGAAGTGCCACTGCTAGCAATAGGAAGCTAATATGCCTTTTTACACAGAATGCAGGGGGTGGCTGTTATATCTGGGAGAAGAGCGGATCTCAGTATTTTATTTTTGGCCACTTATATTTTATGTGTGCTGAGTGCAGTACAATCAGTTGTAAGGCATATTCGATCTTGGGGAATAGACATTTTTGGCTAATGCCAAATTAGCTTCTGGGGTGAGAAGGTATGAGAACCCATAACATCATTTTAGCTGTGTAAAAACTTCAGTAGTTATTATCTGTGACACCACTAAAAGTCAGTGGAGGATTACGTTTTACAAGGAGATATTTTTCTTGTGAGACATTTGGTATCAAGTTTCCTTTTAAATGTAGTTATTACAGGGAATAATGACAGTTTCCTTGTTTTGGAAAAAGCATGACATTTGCTATGACGCTATTAATCTTTCTGAAACGTATTTTTAATTAACCAGTTGCACAGGTCTGTGAAATGCATTTGTGTAATTTGAAGGGGCTTGTCGATTGTACGTGCTTCTAGAAGCAGCATATCATAGTGTACATGCTGATTTTCTGGTATGGAAAATCATGAATGATATCATTAGGAAATGGAGAGAAAAGGAGTATCCCTAAGACTGATCCTTGAAGTACTCAGATACCTACCTCAGAGACTCCTCATAAGCCTCACTTAAAAATAAACTTTGACTATATGTTTAGAAAATAACATACACGGAAAAGAGTGAGGAGGATAGTGTCTTAACTAATTAAGAAATACTCCAATCTAGCTCCCACCCTTTTGCCGAAAATTAATACATCCTCTGACTCTGACTTGAACTGGTTATTTCTACAGATAAAGCTGAGTGGACACACACAAATTCAGATACTTATATATTATTTCATCTTCATCTGTAACATTATTGCAAGATGTGCTTGACAAAATGGTGCATTACACCAAGCACAACAAACTTATACTTATGGGTGAGATAAACCTGGAGTGAAATTATTACAATTAATACCTATTCCAGAGGTTAGCTTCCTTAAACAATCTCTGCAAAATTGTCAAAGATGTTATGAGACCAAACATTACCAATTAAAAGAATCTATCTTCTAACAAAAGATTAGCAAATTTCCCAGACTGACAGACACACAAATTTTACCCAATACAGTTAGTTACCATGTTCTATAACAACGTGATAATCATTAAAAAACAATGGAACACCAGATAAGTATGATGTTTTTGGAGTTAATCAAGTGTCTTAACACTCCAATCTGCTAGCTAAACATGAACACCTATACTGGACACCTGTGAACAGCTGTACCGATCCTACCACCATACTTTTATCATTCCACTACTTAATGTGTTCTAAGTTAGGCAATTCAACATTAATAAAAAGAATTAAAGGATCATCTACCACCTGGCTTACACAAGAATTATGGCAAACATTGAATGATACAGAAAAAACATGGTCTAAATGGAAGTAAAATCAAACTGAGAATTTGTGCAATACAAACATGTAAAATAGAGAACTAGGCTACGTACTAAGAAAGCAACTATGCAATATGAATATAGACCATGAAAGCAGGCCTCATGATCCTTCTGACTTGTTGGATTTTAAGCAGGAGGTGTCAGCAAAGTTACCACAAGAATAACTGGCTTGTGGCGGCCAAGCGTTCATAGTGATGTTGCTTTTTGATCCTTCGATGTCGGCTCTTCCTATCATGTGAAGCAGAATTCACCAAGTGTTGGATTGTTCACCCATTAATAGGGAATGTGAGCTGGGTTTAGACCGTTGTGAGACATGTTAGTTTTACCCTACTGATGATGTGTTGTTGCGATAGTAATCCTGTTCAGTACGAGAGGAACCACAGATTCAGACATTTGGAGTATGTGATTGGTTGAGGAGCCAATGGTGCGAAGCTACCATCTGTGGGATTATGACTGAATGCCTCAAAGTCAGAATCCCACCTAAACGTAATGATACCACAGTGCAGCAGATCTCCAGTTGGCCAGGGATAGCCAGCCACAAGGTTGGTGAGGAGCACCGCTTGTCACTGGGTTGGAGTGCTGACGGAAGGGGGCCACCTCTCTTCAGCAGTGCACCGCACGTTTGTGGGGAATGAGGTGCTAAATCAATCGAGATGACCTGATACAGCAAACAAACATTCCATTTAAAGCAATACAAGCATTTCTGGCAAGCAATGATCTTTTTTGGAACTGATACACTTTTTTTCCCAAATTTGTAGCTAAATAAATACTAAATACTAAAGACTACATTAATGACATTGAACAAAAGTTTTCCTTGGTTCTCAGACACAAAGATAATTATAAACTCTCCCTAATGCACAGTGGCAGCTCCATTCTACTTTATCCTAAAATATTCAAATTCTGTTTTTGAAAGGACTGCAGAGTCATAAGTAAATGATCTATTTGAAACAATGGGCATCTTTTACAACCCTGAATTATATTATATTCAGCCAAAAATGTTTGAGATATAAAGCAATTTGTCACTCATTACAAAATAATTAATAACAATGTCAAATATGTTTTTAATAATAATAATACCATTAGCTAAAATTGCTAAGCCAACTACTGTTACCAGTTATTGTCGCATTACTAACCAAAATTCTGGAAAAACATGGTTATAAACAAATTCTTGAATCTATACAAATATATGGCATGGTTAGAAATAAGCAACATGGTGTCAGGCCTAATTATAACATTATTACTGCTTTTTATTCTTTAACTAATGACATACACAACTACAACAACATGGGTAACAAAAACACCTCATAGGTTATAATATACCTCTACAACAAATACACAATTTTAGCTTCTCACATGAAGTCTCCTACTTGTTCTAATGGCTTCTAAGTGAACCTTTAGAGCCATGAGAAATAAATATTCATCACAAATAAGAATCACTGCAACAGGCGTTCCTCCAAGAACAGTACATGAATCACTTCTATTCTCTCTGTTTGTGAAAAGCCTTCCTCATATTAATTGCACCCGTTAGGCAGGTTTTGTAATGATAACTACAGCCAAACAGTTGCAGAAAACCTTTTCTAACAAACTAAAACAATACTCCTAATCTGTTTGGAAACTGCTTAAATAAATACCTCAATGAGTGTTCATAGAAACATCGATACTGCCCTTCAGAGCAAATCAAAAGCTGAAGAATGCGACAAAACAAACAGAGATTGAGACAACATGCCACTACCCCAAATTAAACACAAAAATATCTTGGCTTATTACTTGAACAACTGTCTTTCCATTTTCACAATGATTCATAAAAGAAATAAAGTTATGTATAAGTTTCATCACTTGCTAATCACTATGACAAAATAAAGCAAACAAACAAAAAAAAAAACTAAGTGGTTACCAGTCACAGGCAGGGTTAAATGTCTGCTAAAATGTCTTATCTTTAACCTTACAAGCACAGACACACACACACACATGTACACACACACATGTACACACACACACACACACACACACACACACACACACACACACACACACACACACACACACACACACACACACACACACACACCCCTACATATAATCCTCAAGCACTTCAGTTACTTATCGAGAAATGACAAATAAGTCAGCAACACAACCTTTTTGTACTATGAATCACTGAGATGCTCAATCCTGTTATCAGAAAGGCCAAGAAATAATACTCAAAACACAGAAGAGTGGAAAATTAACTTTAAACATTTTTAAAGGAAGTAAGCCCCCCTACACCCCCTGCCCCCCGACTCCGTATACACACACATATACTCCAACTCCATGGTTGCACCAACTGAAAGAAGGGTGAAATCTCCCAAAAGGAATCTTTGGTAGTGCACACTTGGAAATTGCACCAGCAATAATTTCCTAAGGAAGAAAGGGATCAACAAATTACTCCAGGCAACTGGTGCTCAAGGAATTTCATCTTGCCTGCCTGTAGAAGAGTCACCCAAAGTATTTGACCATCATATGATCTATCTGCTGTTAAAAAAAAGTATTTTCAGAAGTAGCCTCAGCAACTTGGAATAGCTTCCAACAAAAGATAGTGGGAAACCTACAAAACAAGTCTGATAATGTTTAAGGGAAAAATAAAAGTGTTAGAAAAACTTCTTCTGGGCATAGCAGATAGATGCTTACAGTCTGATTGCAGTCTGAACACAGGTATATATTATTTCAGTGTTATGAGATACAGACTGTGGAAGGAGCAGGAAATGTCATCAAACATATTAAAATAAGTGTCCACCAGAAAACACTGCTATCTTGTCACCAAACAGATTATTACACATAACTAAAATATATTATACACACACATAGTATATATATATATATATATATATATATATATATATATATATATATATATATATATATATATATATATATATATATATATATATATATATGTGTGTGTGTGTGTGTGTGTCTAATACCTCCACTCAACAGCTACTATTTAAGTCAATCCCATTTGTGGTCTAAAATCTTCAAACTTGTTTACTGTGAGTAGCTTTGTCATAGCATCAGCAATCATTTTATCAGTTTCACAGTATGAAAGCGCAATCACTTTTTGTTCAAACAAGTCAGGATGTAATGGTGTCTGACACCAGTATGCTTGGTTCTTGTATTGATCTTCCCACTGGTTGCAAGCTTAATGCATCCCTGATTGACCTCATATAAGACTGTAGGCTGGGACACTGGTTCTCCAAGATCTTCAAGTAAATGCCGCAACCAAATGGCTTCTTGACTGGTATAGGCAGCAGATATATAGTCAGCCTCTGTAGAAGACAACACCACTGAGATCTGTTTATTGCTGGACCAGGACATAGGACTGTTTCCTAAATTGAAAAGGTAACCATTTGTACAATTGCACGTGTTGAGGTCCACCTCCCAGTCAGAGTCCAGATATCCTGTGAGGTTTAAGTCACCAATTGCTGACAACTTTAAACTCAAGCCTTTTGTGTCTTTGAGATACCTCCTAACTTTTTTTTACTGAATTCCAATCTCTTTGATGTGGTTTACTTACATGCCTACAGAGAAGAGACATGGCTGCTGTAATGTCTGAACATGTAGTGGTTGCAATGTACAGAAGCACCCCCACTGCTTGTCTGTACTGCTCGTTAGATAGTAGAAGATCTTCCTCTCCTTCTAACTTTGGATAAGCTATGTCTGCGGATGTGCTCATTCCTTTAGCTTCAGCCATATTGAACTGTTGAAGAACTGAATCAATATTTGCACTTTGGTTCAACATAAAACAATGTCTTCCTTAACCTGTATGTTAATTCTTGGGTAATATGTCACCTCACCAAGATTTCTGGTCTTAGAGTGCTGACTGAGTACTGTTATTAACTTTGACATTTTGTCATTCTTTTTGTAAGCAATAATCAAGACATCCACAAAGATTAACAGATATGTCCATTCAGCATTTCTACATTTAGAATATAGGTGTGGTTTAGCTTTGCTTCACACGAATCCTTCATCTAGCAAAACATTGTTTTCGTTTTTTTTTTTATTGCAAGAAACATCTATATTACAGTATCATGTGTGACACAGACAAGCTTATGTTTATATAAATGAAAATAAATCAAATCGGCACAATCTCAATTGCAAACATTGTACCTTACAAACCATGACAACATAACTATAGCTGCAAACATTATACATCACTTTTAATATATCCAGTCAATGTCAGTCAACCTTTGCATAACTCACTTAGATTCTACCTTCTTTTAAACATCATTCCTCGTCTGCATGTAGTAGTCCCACATTTCCCATTTTTCCTATGTAATTTACTACTACCTTTTTCTAAAGATCCCAGTTCCAGTTGTTTTATCTCTATTACTATCTTTGTTACTTCTAGTAAAGTTGCTTTAGACTTTGATTTGTATTTTCTAGTTACTGCTTTTTTGGCAGCCATCACAGTTAGACTCAGCAAGGCACAGTTAGACTCTAGGCAATTCCAACTCTGTATCAGGCCTTGCTATGTCTAGGCAATTCCAACTTTGTATCATAGCTCAAAAAATAATTTCCCCAGTCACTCCAATTTTCTCAACCAGCATCTCTGACAAAGCACCCTGCACGGAATCTTTAAAGTCATTTAACTCATTACACTCCCAGAAAATATGTTCCCAGTTATCTCTTTCTTCTCCATTACATCCCCAACATTTGCTGTCTACCTGCAAAAGGATTCTTTGGGGCCTTCTTCGGGTATAAAAATATCTATGTAAACACTTCCAGGCAAAGATCCTAAGTCTTCTAGATTTGGTTGCATATTTGGCAGACGTATATATATCCCCCCCATTGTTTCTTTGTGAATTGCTTATCCAGTCTTTCTTCCTAATTCTTCCTAACCTCTTCTGATTGATTCTTATAGTTCTCATGCAATATTTTATGTGCTCTACTAATTGTTCCTTTCTTAGCAGCCACTGCTGTTCTAGATTCTACTAAGAACTCTACCAGTGCTGGTCTTTCATTTAGGACCCCCCTGTTTCTCTTTGCCTATACTCTGATATCAATCTTTGCTATGGAAGGCAATCTCTTACCTGCAGTCCAAATAAGTTCTTTGCATCTTCCCATTCTATTAACTTTCCCTGTCTAGTTACTTGCTCCCAATACCTGGCTCCTTTGCCAGTTTACTCCAATATACCCCCACCCCCTCTTGCCTATTGTCTGTATCCTTAATTGCAGTAACCCCTATCTGCAGAATCTCCTTTCTGCAATCCAGTATTGGTTTAGTTTTTAGAATACCTTCTGCTACTTCATGAATATAATATTCTGTAGGATTAATGAGGCTTGGCACAAGCCAAGTTGTCCTGGGACATCTTCAAGGGGGTGTTAGGTTGATATTAATGGGAGTTCAATGGATTGGGGAGGTGAAAGGGTTAAACAGTGGGAGGGTTGAGTGGAAGGAAATGAGATAAGGGTGGGAGGATATTAAGGGATTTAGATGAGTGTAGCTGGGTAAGTAATCACATTTTGGTATGAACTTGCTACAGAGCAGGATTACATCCTTGACTACCTGTAAGAACCTGATGGTCAGGTAGGCCTTGGGTTAGTTTTGCTACAAAAGATGAGGTGAGTTGGGTGATGCAGGATTTTCTTTCCTTTCTTTAATAGTAGGTTTGCAAGTCTTTGTAGTCCTAAGGGTGCTGCTACTACATTGTGGAGGGGGGGGGTGGAGGAGGTCCAGGGTTGCTGCAATTGTAATTGGGGGGTCCAGAGGAACAGAGTGGGTTAAATCACTTGCAGACTGGCCTTGAGTTGAACACTGATGTGTTGCCTTGTGGGTTTGAATGATGAGGTGGTTTGTGCCACTGTATAGAATTAGGTGGGTTGGTGTTGCTGAGAGGCTTTCCAGTTCCTTCTTTTCTTTCCATGTCCTGGCTGCCTCGGGCAGTGGAGAGTGGTTGCTTTGCTTTTGTTTGATTTGGTGAGGAGGATGTGAGTCGATTGAGGTGGTTGAGTGGAGGTGGATTGCAGTGTCCATGGAGGTGCTTGGGATTCTCGCTCACTCATTTTGCAGAATGGATTTGTGCAGTGATGTGGCAGCTTGGCTTGGCTGAAGTTGGTGGTGGGGGTAGGATACTTGTTTGGTGTGGTTCATTTAATGGCTTTCCTCCAAGGGGTGTGTTCCTTGTGGGGTGCTTTTGTGCCACATGACACCCTTGAGTGGTGGTTGCTGGTCTGTGGGAGGGCCGGAATTCGCTGGGAGTGGGGATCAGTGTGTTGGACTTCGTGTCATACTATTGAAAGGGGAAAGAAAAAAAAAACTTTATATAAGCAATGTTTGGCAGTCACTCTTATCTGATCAGCTCATGGTCATCAAGGCTCCTTTCTCAGTATCGTGCCGATTTGGGCTGTTGCTGTGGTTTCTTCTTCTGGTGCCCGGAGCTGAGGTGTTTGGGACTGGTAATGCTTCAGCCACTGTCAGCAGTGGCTTTATAGGGTTTTGTTTGTGTTTGGTGGTGTGCCTGGGAAGAGACTTGACAGGATGGGAAGAGGTGGGTCGAGAAAGTGCATGCATACTGCAGGAATCCTAGGGTGAGCTCTGCTGTCTAAGTTGAGGCATCGGAGGCAAGGGCTGCAGTACTTGAGGGCTTGTTAATGTCCTTGTTGGGTGAATTGCTGATGGGGTGTTTCCACCTAAGCCACAAGGAGCTTTTCACAGGCTTGGAGTTATGGTGTCAGCATGGACGCGATGCGCATGTGTGGCAGACTGATGTCTCCCATTACGAGGCTGAGCTTTCCAGAGGTGTTTCTGGTAAAAGTGACCACAATAATATTATATATTACTTAAATATTATTCTTATATACATACATACAAATAGTAAAGGTTTCAGAGGTTCATTTAGCAGTAGAGGTTCGGCGCAGTCGCAAATTAGCCTGCCAATTCCCGTTCTTTAAAAAAAAAAAAAAAAAAAAAAAAAAGTTAGTTTGCATCAGAGGTCAGAGTCATTGAACCCCTTTTGGCCAAGTCAGTGGAGTTGTTTTGTTTTCAAGTCTGGGTACTTTTACTGGCCTCAGTCGTCTTGCTGCTACCTTCAGCAGTTGTGCCATTTGGTTGTACGAGTCGGTTAAGTCCAGTTCCGTATATTTCAAGTTAGTGTTGACAGCTATAGGACTTTGGGAACGAGACCAAGGATTTCATTTAGAGGGACATTTTAAAACCTTTGGGAACATACTCCATACTTATACAGTAAAAAATAAATAAATAAAATGAATTAGTGGTGCTTAAAGGTAAGGTTGGTGCAACCAAGGGGATTACACATTTGAAAGGAAGAGTGTATACCTTACGACTAAGAGTTAGTCAGTTAGTAAAGGGTGCTATAACTGCTGCTTAAGGTACCATTGGATCATATGACATATGAGAAGTTAAGAATGTTACAATGAATTTACACTATCAAAGCAAAGAGTGCACATAAATAAGTACAATCATATAGTCATCATGAATACTGTACATACCTACCAAATGTTCAGAATTTCACAACATGTCCAGATTTATTCCTCATACTTTTGGTCTGTTCATCATAAAATTAGTGATTTTCTGTGAAACCACTGGGAATTGACGTCAATAAATAATGACAGGCATGGGAGATTCAGGCTTACATCCTTCAGAAACTGCACGACAAGACCGGACATTTTAGCAACTTTATAAATTTGTAAGAGCAATATTTAAAATGTGTCCCTATTTTGGCTTTGTCCAAATTTCTTGCACTAAGAGGTTGAGAGGTATGATGCTGTGTGACTGTTCTGATTTATTTACAGAATTAGGAAGTTTTTCTGGAGAATACCATACAGAATTAAATCCTAACACAGCGCCAGTGCTACTTAGTCCAGGAAAAGTACCAGCAGTTGTCATGACTACAAGTCATCAGGGACATTGGTGACTGGAAAGCTCAGCTGTCATTAGGAAGAGAGAGAGCCCACAAAATGGCTGCATAGTAGTGGCAGGAGCAATAAGCAACCTTGAAACTGGGTTCTGACTGTGGTAAGTTGCTTTGAGTTCACAGACAACTGGAGAAAGTGAAGTAGTGGGATTGAATCGGACTGTAGCTACAGGACCATTAGACAGACTTATAACTGAGTTCTGACTATGGTAAGTCACTTGATGTTTGATTTGTGACTGTCTGCACCTCGTAGCTGGAAATGTGAGGGCTTGCTTCCTATTGAAATCACGGGGTGGGTTGCTGTGTCCGGCTTGATGTGGCCACCAGAGAATCGGGGGATGTCATTGCAAGAATCAAGCAGAGTGCTCTTGCCATGGACCATTGGGGGGTTAAAATCAAAATCTTTTGGGCTTGTGGATAAAGTTGATTTTCATCACATAGCACTCAGTTTGCCATGGAGTTGCACCAGGGAGATAAAAACATTGACTATGGAGCAGGACATCAGGAAATCCAAAATCGGATATGTTGGTTAGTGTGCCTCATTTGGAGATGGAAATTTAAGAGCTGGGAAGATGGTTGTGGTTGATAGGACCCATCACATGGGGGTTTAGTTTTAACATACTTCACTGATTGTTAAAAGTATATTGGGTAATTGATAGGGTTGTTATAAAAATATACATGCAGTACATCAATAAAATAAATACATTATGACATTCTCTCCCATTGAAGGATGAAAGGTTTGCACTGGTTGATTCAGAATTATATGATTACCCTAGAAGTTCGTGCCATATGGTTTAACTGAATGCCTGTAGTTCTGAAGGTTGGTACTATGAATGCAGTAAACACATAATTATTATATTGAGTTTTATAGATGGGTGACACAGCACACTGAGTAATATTATACTTTAATTTTCATCCTGGTAGTTGTGTTTAGGTAAAAATATTGTCAGAGTCACATGTCATTCTCAAAATGGTGGTTTCTCACAAATCACTGGCAAATCTTTGAGGACTGAAGTTCAAATAATGACAGACATTTGAGTTTCACACTTCATACATTGACGTGATCCCTGGGGTGCATTTTCTATCTCCCATCCAATTATCAAGGTTCCTTTGAAGAGGGCCAAAGAGGCTTGACATGTATGGGCAGTCTATTCCAGTGTCTGGGGAGTCTCTGGGTTAGGAACCTATCCCTCCAGCATGACTTGTTCATATTGATGACAAGGTTTAGATCCTTGGAGCATGTGGCTCTGATACTTTTAATATATTTCACTGGTAGTTAAATTTATCTTGGGGTATTTGATAGGTTTATAGGAAGCATTGCTTCAGTTATGGCTACTTTGTCATAGATTGGAGTGTCTGTGGTACATTCTTTCCCAGGTTGGCAGGATAGGTTGTCCTTGAAGATGTCTTGGAACGTGTTATGTATTTTGGATGTTTTACATGTCTTTTCTTTCTTGCAGATGGGGTCTTGGAATGCTGTGGCTGTAGTTTGGAATAGGTGGGTATAAGGTGGAGCCTTCTTGTTCCTATTTGAAGGTTTAATTTTGTCTTTTTCTTTGTAGATGACGGTGTGCCGAGTTCCAGTGGCGAGATACAGTGAGTTCGTAGATGATCATGCTTTGGTGTCAAATAAGCGGTGGGGTCATTGGATGAGTAATCAGAAAGGGGTAGGTTAAAAGGCAAGCACAGTGATTCGGAAGAACAAAGAAGCACAACTAACTTTTGTTTACTCTAGAATAAGTAGTATGTTTTATGACCTTGTTTGATTTGTGATACAGGATAATGTACAATCCATGGTAGAATTAAGAGTTTTAATATTTAAATATCATGAGATGCGGTGGTGCAGCAGTTTGTGTCACTTCACAGCTAGAGGTTTTCCAGTTTGATTCTCGGACAGTTTTGTGGGCCTTGCGTGCCCTCCTTGTGTTGGTGTGGGTTGTGCTGGGTACGCCTGAGTTTTCTTTCATGCTGCTAAGTTGCTAGTTATTTAATATTGGATATATTTGTATGGGAAGACATATAGATCACATACGTTAAATGGTTGTTATAGTGAGAATGGTTTTGCTGCATGTTTTAACTCTGAATGCATGTTTCAGTGGAAGTCCTGATCACTTGGGTGGGCAAATTGAGGTTATAGATGGAGTGTTGAGAGAGTAACAGTCAATGCCCTGATGGAAATTGACTTGAAAGGTAATGGGTTTTGTTTTGTGGATGTTTTGAGTGCTAGAGAGGCTATAGGGTATTAAGTAATTTTATTCAATTGTCATTAAGGCACATTACAGTTGGGGCAATGGTGATTTCTTGCTGATGTAGGACATTTTTATTTGGCCGGTTTGAGTGGGTTACTTTGGTAGGATTAATAGTTGATGTAGTTTAATTTCTACACGCGGGATGGGGTTGGCATGTCACTAATCTTGTGTTGACCAGGTGGCATAGGATATTTTCATTCTGGTATAATCTGGTTTTGACCTGTGGCATAGGGCATTTTCAGTTTGGTATATTGTTGGTGGCATTCAAGGGTATTGATAGAGTAAAGGGTGGTCAGACTGCTAAAGCCGTCATGGGGTTTAGGTGCATTACTTTTGATATGGGTATCTGGTGTTGGCAAGGCGGTTGTTAAATGGCATTTTGAAGTTCTGCAGGTTCTGCATGTCATTGGGCAAATAAAAGGAATTGTTTGGGAAGGGTGATATGCAATTGCTTTAATTTGGTGGTTGGGTTTGAGTATTCTTGCTCCAGTGGCAGGTGATGCTTTGGAAAGCATTAGGTAATTGCCAGGGGCTGGTAATTATTGTACACCGAATGATGTTTGGCCTTATCCCCTAAGGGTGGCTAGCTGATGGAAGTTGGTGGTGAGGAGGAACAGCCTGGGCAGGCTGGTGGTGGAGAAGAGGGACAGGCTTGCCCTCTTCTGTTCCCCCTCTGTTGTCTGATGGTGCATTTCAAGGAGTTCTTGTTGAATAGATAAGCAAGCAAAGGTAAGGACGCTGCTTATTTGGTTTGAAGGTAATTCAGTGAAAGGTTTATGAAACTTCATAAGTAAAGTAAGTGAGCAAAGGTATGGACACTGCTTACTGGACAGGATGAGCAGGTACACTGTCCTGATTAACATTACAAGGAGGTTTATAAGTAAAGTAAGTGAGCAAAGGTATGGATGCTGCTTACTGGACAGGATGAGCAGGTACGCTGTCCTGGTTAATATTATAAGGAGGTTTGGTTTATAAGTAAAGTAAGTGAGCAAAGGTATGGATGCTGCTTACTGGGTCGGATTGAGTAGGTACGCTGTCCTGATTATTGTTATAAGGATGTTTATAAGTAAAGTAAGCGAGCAAATGTATGGATGCTGCTTACAGGGGTAGAATGAGCAGGTATGCTGTCCTGATTAACATTGCAAAGATGTTTATGCTGTGTTTAGAATCGACTATACTATGTCCAGTTGTATTTAACAAATTTTGGTAATCAAAGTTATGTTATGGAAGTTTTAATAAAGGTCGTCAAATGTCATTTGGTGTGTTGTGTTTATTGAAGGGGACCGGGACAGTTGTTGTTCTCCTTAAAGGTTTTGAGTTCTATACTCAAGATGCTTGTTTAAGGCCATACAGGGATTTTTGAAGTTTGCAAACAAGATGCTCTTCTCCACTTTTCACATATCCTTCTGGTTATGACATGTACTGTATATATGCTCTTCTATATCTCCATTAAGAAAAGTATCTTGATATTGTGATGTTCCACAATCATTTTCTGTAAAGCCACCACTGTCATCAGTGATCTGAAAGCATTTTGTTTCACAACTGGAATAAAAGTAGCATCACATTCTTCACTAAATTTTTGTGAGTATCTTTTTGCATCTAACCTTGCCTTGTACCTACAGATTTTCCTTCAGACTCACATTTTGCTTTAAAAACCCATCTATATGCGATTACATTTACCTTGAGGTAGCTCTGCAAGTGTCCATGTCTGGAGTTCATTGAATGATGTCATCTCTTCATCAGAAGATCTAATCCACATTTGCTTCTCATGTTATGGTAGTTGTTGCAGCTCTTCCCATGAACACAGCTCAGCCTGAACTGCTGTGCGAGCCATATAAGACAAACATTTAGGTGGAATACCTTTATTGCTTCTTGTTGATTTTCTGACTGAAGTCACATGTAGATCAGCATTTTCTTTATCAATTTTTGAATTGTCTGCAATAATTTCTATTTCTGTATAGTTTTGTTCTTGTTTTTCTTGTGACATGGATGTGGATTTTTCTTCAGACTAAACAATTTGTGTCAGTTCTGAAACTTTGAACACACAGAACTTTCATCAACAATCACACTTCTGCTGACTGTTACCTTGTTTGTGCCTGGATGTAGAATTCTATATCCTTTTTGAGACTCACTGTAACCCACAAGTATACCTTCCTTTGAACATGGATCCCATTTTGTACGTTTTAACTCTGGAATGGGTGCATAGGTTATACTTCCAAAATGTTTGATATGTTTCAAATTTGGTTTCTTTCTGTTCCACAGTTCATATGGAGTTTTCTCTACTGTTTTTCCTGGCAAGCAATTTTGGAGATAGCATGCAGTCACGATAGCCTCTCCCCAACCCCAGTATATGGGTGGCATATCAGCATCGAAAAGTATGCTCCTTCTAGTCTCACAGAGAGTCTGATTCATTCTCTCGGGAACCCTGTTTTGTTCTGGGTTATATGGTACAGTGGTCTGGAACATAATTATATGTTTTCTGAGAATGGCTTGTGTTGTGCTACTTGTATAATCAGACCTGTTGTCATAGCTCTGGACATTCTGCCAAATGTATTACTTACTTGAGCTAGATACTGTTCTAACTTTACTGGCACTTCATCCTTGTTGTGCTCCAGGTACAGTGTAGTGCACCTGGAGTAATCATCAATGAAAATAAGAAAATGCTTCTTCTTTCCTGGAGTCATGTTTTTCATTGGACTGCAAAGATCTGAATATATTATGTCCAGAGGTTTTTGAGCTCTGCTGTTGCTTTGCTTTGGAACAGGCTTTATCATCATTATTTCCTTTAATACAGTGGGTCTTCTTCTTCTTCTTCTTTCGGCTGCTCCCATTAGGGGTCACCACAGCAGATCATCTGTTTCCATTTCTTCCTGTCCTCTGCATCTTGGTCTGTCACACCAACCACCTGCATGTCCTCTCTTACCTCATCAATAAACCTTATCTTAGGCCTTCCTCTTTTCCAGTTACCTGGTAGCTTCATCCTTAGCATCTTTTTCCCAATATACTCTGCATCCCTCCTCAGCACATGCCCAAACCAACATAATCTTGCCTCTCTGGCTTTGTCTCCAAACCTTCCAACCTGGGCTGAGCCTCTAATATACTTATTCCTAATCCTGTCCATCCTCGTCACACCCAGTGCAAATCTTAACATCTTTAACTCTGCCACGTCCAGCTCTGACTCCTGCCTTTTTGTCAATGCCACTGTCTCCAGCCCATATAACATAGCTGGTCTCACTACCCTCTTGTAGACCTTTCCTTTCACTCTTACTGGTACTTGTCTGTCACAAATCACTCCTGACACTCTTCTCCACCCACTCCATCCTGCCTGTACTCTCTTCTTCTCCTCTCTTCCACACTCACCATTACTCTGAACTGTTCATCCCAAGTATGTAAACTTATCCAACTTTGCCACCTCTACTCCCTGCATCCTCACCATTCCTCTATCCTCCCTCTCATTCACACACATATATTCTGTCTTAGTCCTGCTGACCTTCATAATACAGTTTCATAATACAATTCCTTTAATACAGTGGGTACATTTCATTATTTGATCACACTGGCTAATGTTTGCACTTCTTGCATAGCTACCCTCAACTATTTTCTTTATTGTGTCAGGACATCTGTGCCCAAGATGTCTTTGCCAAGTGTAGATGCAGTCTGAATGTTTTTCCTCTTTGGGTATATTAACCATTTCACAGCAGTTCAGCTGACATGGTTCATCTGTGATTTTGGCCTTTGCAAGTAAGCGATCCTCCTTTTGCGATGACACAACTGTCACCTTGGAAAATCATTACATTGCCTTGGATTGTGAGCTTCTTCACTGACAATAGATTACTTTAAAGATCAAGCACATACAGAACATTTCTCACATGTATCTTTCTGGTGATATTCTGAGAGATGATTTTTTTTTCTGTTTTGCTTTGATTGATGGAGTGACGAAATGTCTGTTATTGACCATGTGACTTGTAGCTCCTAAGTAAACACATCATACCTGCATTCATGAGGTGCCACATTTGGACTCAAATGCATGATCAGTGTCTGAAGTGACATCTGCTTCTTCCTTGACATTCTTAGCTTGTTGCGATTTAGCTTGTCTTTGTGTTCTAGCATTCCAGATTCTACAATCTGCCTTTAAGTGTCCTGTTTTTTACACACAAAGCATTTACATGTTTCTAGCATATTACTGTTTTTATTTCTGTTTTTCAACTTTAAAGTAGCCTGTATACTGCACATGCTTTCACTGTTTAGGCTTTCTGTCTTGCACTTGTATTCATCCACAAGCTTGTCTTTAACGCACTCTAAGGTCAGGTTGTTACCTGGATGTGCATCATGTCCTGTAACATGTGTCTCATCCACAAGCTTGCCTTTAACGCACTCTAAGATCAGGCTGTCACCTGGATGTGCATCATGTCCTGTAACATGTGTCTCATTCACAAGCTTGCCTTTAACATACTCTAAGATCAGGTTGTCACCTGGATGTGCATCATGTCCTGTAACATGTGCCTCATTCACAAGCTTGCCTTTAATGCACTCTAAGGTCAGGTCATCACCTGGATGTGCATCATGTCCTGTAACATGTCTCATTCACAAGCTTGCCTTTAACGCACTCTAAGGTCAGGTTGTTACCTGGATGTTCATCATGTCCTGTAACATATGTCTCATCCACAAGCTTGCCTTTAATGCACTCTAAGGTCAGGTCATCAGCTGGGTGTGCATCATGTCCTGTAACATGTGCCTCATTCACAAGCTTGCCTTTAATTCACTCTAAGGTCAAGTCGTCACCTGGATGTGCATCATGTCCTGTAACATGTGTCTCATCCACAAGCTTGCCTTTAACGCACTCTAAGGTCAGGTTGTTACCTGGATGTGCATCATGTCCTGTAACATGTCTCATCCACAAGCTTGCCTTTAACGCACTCTAAGGTCAGGTCATCACCTGGATGTGCATCATGTCCTGTAACATGTGTCTCATCCAGAAGCTTGCCTTTAACGCACTCTAAGGTCAGGTCATCAGCTGGATGTACATCATGTCCTGTAACATGTGTCTCATTCAAAAGCTTGCCTTTAATGCACTCTAAGGTCAGGTCATCACCTGGATGTGCATCATGTCCTGTAACATGTGTCTCATCCACAAGCTTGCCTTTAACATACTCTAAGGTCAGGTCATCAGCTGGGTGTGCATCATGTCTTGTAACATGTGTCTCATTCACAAGCTTGCCTTTAATGCACTCTAAGGTCAGGTCATCAGCTGGGTGTGCATCATGTCCTGTAACATGTGTCTCATTCACAAGCTTGCCTTTAATGCACTCTAAGGTCAGGTCGTCACCTGGATGTGCATCATGTCCTGTAACATATGTCTCATTCACAAGCTTGCCTTTAATGCACTCTAAGGTCAGGTCGTCACCTGGATGTGCATCATGTCCTGTAACATGTGTCTCATCCACAAACTTGCCTTTAACGCACTCTAAGGTCAGGTCATCAGCTGGATGTGCATCATGTCCTGTAACGTGTCTCATAATGTTCAGGTAGACCACTAAGTAAAAGTACTGCAATGGGAAAGTCTTTTATATCCTCCCAATACCTCATAGCCTTTCAACCATTCCAGTGGTATAATCCTGCACATCCTGGTCTTTCAACAGCTTGGTCTGATATAGTATTCTAATTAAATAGAGTTTATTGCTGAGACTAGCTCTTTCATGTACCTTTTGCAGTTCCTCCCACACTTCTTTAGCAGTTTCACAGTTGCATGTATGTATAATTTGATCCTCATCTATGCAAAGGGAGATCATGCTTTGACCTTTTTGATCCTTTTCTATCCACTCATCCGTGGATACTGCTGGTCTGACTTTATTTCTACTTACCTTTTCTTATTAGAACCATCTTCATCTTGAATTTCCAAGACTGGTAGTTCTTGTTTGTCAGATTTACTATTGAAAGATGTGCTGAAGAAGTGTCTGTAGCCATCTTTACTGTTTTTCTCCTTACTTTATCTGTTGCTGTATCTTGTACTTATTTGCTGTAGCTGGTTGTATCTTTGTGCCAGGCTGTTTAGGTGTCTGGGCCCATAACATATTAGGAAAAACTTCTAGACACAGCAAATAGATGCTTATAGTCTGATTGCAGTCTAAACACAGGCATGTTTATTTATTTGAAGCACCACACGACTGAATGCTGTAATTTAATCAAAAGGTGCTTCAACAAAGTATTAGTTTAAGGGTGTGCTCACTTATGCAACCAGCTTATTGTACATTTTTTATTTTTTATATTTTCCCCTAACAGATTTGTTTGTTTTTCAATTGAATTGTACAGGTTATAGGTCACATTTAAGGTGGGAAAAGTTTTGAAATGATTTATTGTGGTTTCATTTTTTTATATCACAAAAACCTGGCATTTTAACAGGGGTGTGTAAACTTTTTATATCCACTGTATGTATGTATGTATGTATATATATATATATATATATATATATATATATATATATATATATATATATATATATATATATATATATATATATATATATACATATATATATATATATATATATATATGTGTGTGTGTGTGTGTGTGTGTGTGTATCCATATTATTTCGTCAAAGTTTCAAAACTTTGAAACTGCTGTGGTCGGCACCATATTATCAAAGTTTTGAAACATCAAACGTTTTAACGGAAATCTCCATAAGGGAAAATTTCCCTTTACTGCACTGTAGTGCGATCTCCCCTAACTATATATACTAACTCCAGGATCGCACTACATTGGTGAAAATGGCATATACCTTTTACTCAGTGAAATGAGTTTTCAGTAATTTGAGTTTTTACTGAAGTGGTCAGGGTGAAATGAAATTCAGTGAAATGAGGTTCAATGAAACAAAGTAGACCCATATATATATATATATATATATATATATATATATATATATATATATATATATATATATATATGGTACTTATGTATTATTGCAACCACATTCTGAATGTGTCATAATTCTTGACATTATGGACAAACAAATGTTTGTGTTTTGGCAGGGGTGGATAATGCACTGACCAGCTATCTGTGACACTGGGTATCACCAGGGAGCATTACTAAGATCCAAATTCCTATTCCAGCAGGACGTACGTCGGCGATATTTTTTTAAATGAAACCCTCGACACACCCGTGCAAGCAGAACACAGCAAAACCATGTAAACGGAGTATGTACTCCAAATCACAATTACAGAACTACCTTTGCATATGCAAGCACAGTTGAAAATATGTACTTCGGGAATGACTACAACTGTGTTTCTGTCGGCCATGTACCCAAAAGTCCAGCCAGAAAATACATAGAAGTACTCCTTTCAAGCGATGACATTTTTTGAATGGATGCAATGACCCATCTTTGCAGCACATTCCCTTCCCCACAAATGTTGTAAAGTTTGAGGGTCCTGACACCAGCCAAAAAAAGGGGTAAAAGGTAACGTCTGCAGACATGAAACTTTTAGCAGTAAGCACACAAAACATGGGCTGACACTCCCAGTGGGCAACATGGTATGTACAGGATGGAAAGGGAAAGCTGATGGAGTGAATTTCTTGGTTTTCTCAACCGAGTTCCAGAAGTAGGCAATACATTTTCTTCACATACCACTGGGCTCGTCTCAACTGCAATTTCCAGAACAGTAAAATATCGCATCCAGGTTACTAATCTGTCAGAAATCATGACATTAAGGGCAGTAACTTGTTTGTCCATAATGTCAAGATTTATGACAGATTTCTAACCTGGCTGCGAGACAATCAGAATGTGGTTGCGATAATACGCAAGTACTATCTATATATATATATATATATATATATATATATATATACACGTTTTCAAAGCTGTAGGTTCTAGTCAGTAGACATACCTTCCTCCACACTCTTAGGTGTTAAAATTTCTGCAGTTATAATAGCTATGCTCACACGAGACTGACAGTTGTCACTTTGAAGTACTGGTAAAACAGATTAAATGAGAGCTCACAAGAGTGTGTCTAACTCATTCTTGTTTTTCCTTGGAAATGTCCAACTAACATTTTAGAAATGCATTGTACTGTGTCTGCTATGCATGTTTTATAGCACTTTACTTATCTCAACAAGACACAGTCTCACGGTATAAAATTGCAAATAATAACTAACACTACAAACTAGAGTCTGTGCTGTCTGTCCCTGGTAATGTTGGCTGACATTTTCCTTTCCGAATAAAATCTAAGATTTGAATAGGAAAAAAGATATTGAGAGCTTTGTTATATGTGCTGGGGAAACAGAAATGAAACTGAAGAGTAATGAAGAGTTTCTGGGCATGAACCTGTGTCTAGGTGATATTAGAACATTTAAAATAACGTCTGGATAAAGATAATTATACTAAAGGGTGATTTTTTTATTTAATCATGGGTAGACAGTGATGTTCACTCTTGCTTTTACTGAAAGAAAGTTATTGTGAGTAGAAACGTTAGCTACTATGAGAAGATGAGTTTATGTCAAGGTGGCAATGAACATTTGGACAAGAAACATGCAGAGTTCCTCTGTCAGTAAATTAGATTATCTGTAGCAGATTTTGTGTAAACTTGAACTAATGATTTCAGAAAGCATTCATTAAAAGACAGGGAAGGAATGAGCCATAATCCTAAGCATATATAAGTAGAAGCTGACTCATTTGGACCTCTAAGGCTTTTATGGATTCCAAATAGAAATTGTTTTGCCGTACATAATCTTCCTGTCTATACGGCAGAGCCATTTACATAACTTGGAAATATCATTAGACAGATAATTTTTAGTGACTGCCATTGAGTGATCATTTTATTTGTAGGTTCTTTTTGCTCCCTACCTACTGACCCTGAAGCCAAATAATTTTCCGTGACTGTCATTGAGTGGTCTTTTTATTTCTAGGTCCTTTTTGCACCCTGCCTACTGACCATGAAGCCTCCCTCTACTGGACAGGACTTGAGCTCATTCAAGAGTGGGCACCATCTGATGTGATATCATTTAGGCAGCCATGAGGGTGTTTTGTATCCTTGTTGGCATCCCAACAATGTAGGCATTTTTTGAACTGGCCCTAACCCCTTCTTCTGGGTGGAGGGACAAGCTATCCATATCACTGCAGAGGTTCACAATGTATTCGTTTTTTGAGTGCATGCTGCTGTACACTCTTTATGAAGGCTAGCATCAAGTTGGGGCTTGGTGAACCATGTATTTCCCTTGCCAACAACACCCCTCCCCTGCGAATTTGTGGCAGTACACACTCTATCCTATCCTCTCCCATGAATGAGAGCACACACATCTCTCCCTATCAACTCTCTCAAGTGTCCAACCTACCAAATTTATTTTTTTATAGCTTGAACTTTATTTATAGATGCCAAGGCAGTTTTCAATATTAATTCTATTCTTCTAAAATATTTTTTATTATTAAACAAGAAACATCTTTATTAAATTATTACTTATGATATAGGCAGTTATACATTTATATAAATGAAAACAAATCATATTGACATAATTTTAGGTGTAAACATTATACATCACTTACAATCTAGTCACTGTCCGTCAAACATTACATAGCTCAGTGCAATCCTGCCTTCTTTTAAACCTCATTCCTCATCTACATGTTTTGTTCCTACAATTTCCATTCTTTTCTATGTAATTTGCTCCTGTCCTTTTCTAAAGATCTTCTGCATCACACCTTCCAACCCTACAAAGGATCAAATAAGCAAATCCATATGCTTTGCAGGAAGGAATGGCTATATGGATAGGAAATGAAAGTTCATCTTCAACAAGAACTCAACGGCCTTTTAGTATTTTGTCAAGTTTTAGATGTTGCTGTATAAAAATCAGGTGCTTAGGGTTACCAAATGCCAAAATGATGCATTTATTTACATTAATGGCAAGGTAATTTCTACCATGCAATTCATATGTAATGTTAAGTGATGCTTGAAGGTAGGCGGTATCAGTGGGTTGAAGCTCAAGTCTTTTGTCATGGAAGATAATTTTGACACCTCAGAAAAAAAGATGCCAAAAAGAATGGCCCTGTGACAGAGGAAACATCTTTGAGGGACTCTACTAGTGACAAGTGATTGTAAAGAGACGAGTCCTACTTTTCTTATCTGTTGTGTATGGCCATGTCTTTCTACAGTTTAATTTACCTTCAGATCTCAGTGTTTAGGTTTGATTCTGTCGTGGCATATAGTGTCAAATGCTTTAGCTAGAATGAGGTAAGATCATAGACATATAAACCTGCAACAAGGTCTGCAGTCAGAGTTTTAAAATTCTTTTGAGGCTAAGCACAATCTGTCTTTGACAAATATACTGTATTAGGTCATGCAGGTTTCCTGAATATGTCTGAATAAGTTCTGTAATTATTCTACTTGTCACCTTTCATGATATGCCTCTGATGCTGACACCTGTGTAATTATTGGGGTCTGTGGAAGGGCTTTACTTGTGGATTGGGGCCATAATGTCCTATTTTGTGGTATCAGGCTCATAGCCATTTTTTAACATTCATATTATAAATGTTTGTAATGAGTTAGACTAGGCCATTTTTGATTGCATAATAGGCATTTTCATATCTTATCCAATCCCAAGGAATTGGTGTTTCTGACCATTCTGATAGAAGGGGTGACCATTTCAGATGTTATAGCAAATGGGATAATATTGCAGGGGGAAGAGTGAATGGAGTTCCCTTTTATGGTTAGAAATGTTCTCCAAATCTATACAGTAGTGTGTAAGCCATATCTGTTGGCATTTTATTGTAGTATACAACATTCTTGTTTCTTTGCCTTCATTTTATAGATGTGGTTGCAGAAGGCTTTATCTATCTTGATTGAACCTTTGCTTTTTTTGATTGTTTTAGTGAATTATTTCTGGATGGAGTTGACAATAGCTTTGTTGCACTGGGCTGGGTAAATATTAAATTCTTTCCAGGGGCGGCTCGTGGCATCGGACTGCCGGTCTGCAGCCCCCTCAGTTGTTTTGGTCTTGTTTATATTTTTTAATTTACTGTAAAAAAAAAAAGGAAATCTTTTTTTTTTAGTTTAAATTTCGAGTCCGCGACTCGAAAGTATGCACATGCGCATTGCGCACCTTACCCGCGCGGTTGTAAACAGCTTTTTTTTTTTTTTTTTTTTTTTCTTTGCAGCCCGGAGGAGCACATAAGGCATCATTGTGATGCCCAGAAGTCTATGCGGCAGCGGTTTCAAACCGCATAGACTTGGAAGGGGCTGGACTGCGACGTCCGCAGGCACGTCAGTCATGATGTGCCTGCTGGGCTAAAGCCTAAATGCTGTTGATTGATTGTCGCTCTCTTCCCGGGCTTTATGTGCTGGGAAGAGAGCGAGAATCAGTTAGTTCAGTTTGGCTTAGGAATCGAGCAGCTTTAATTATTTGTGATGATCATCATTCTATTTTTTTTTTCATTTCTGTTTCGGAATCATTTTTGTTTTTGGTGGATTTATTTGGACAGCGGAAGAAGAGCAGAAGAAAGAAGAAGGAAGAAGAAGAAGAAAGTACAGAGTGAAGGACGGGTGCAGAATAGATGTAAGTATGTTAATTGTTAATATCCCTTCCATTATGTTGATATAGGCATTTGCAAATTTGAAAGGGGAAATAAAATGTCCCAAAAAGGAGCAAAAAGAAGAAGAAGAATCAATCATAGCAGAAAGTGTTGGAATTTAAGCCTGATTAGATCAATTTGAAAGAAAAACTAGCTGGCTGGCAAAGTATTAATGGGGATATGGGAATGTAGCTAACTACCATTATTTTCTACCTCTGCAATTCATTTAAAAGTGATACTTTCATGGCATTCATAAATACATATACTCAGGAACAGAATGCAGCAAGTGTGGGGCACCACACAACCCAAGAAATGTGAAATTAATTGGATAGTCATGAAAACCATGTGACAGTGTCAACTGATGGCATAGCTGCTGCAGTGAGTGAAGCAACAAGCAGCCTTTGTTGAGCTGCTGACAGCTTTGGTTTAGAGCCAAGATATTTACTCAAAACATGTCACCCTTCTTTGTCTCACAGATTATCTATTAGGGCTGTTTTTCTCTGGTGCCTTGTAGATTCTTTGTTTAAGTAGTTATTTATATGTTTGTTTTGTACATATGCAGCTACCCTCAGAGCTTTCTGGCAAGATGTTGTTCTAAAGTTTTTATATCCTTATAACCTGACCTTATTTTAACCTGGAATTTGTGCATCTGTGTATATGTGGCTGCTTTGGAAATACATATTTATTTACAAAGCATTTGAACTCACAAAATAAGTTCTCACTCTTCTGATAGAGAGCTATATTTGGGTATTTTTCAAGGATTACATTGAAACTAAAAGTGGCTATTATTTATAAAAATATTTTCTGAAATATTACAGATCTCATGCAGTTCGAAAACAAAAGTCATGCAAATGAATATATTTTGAGGTGTATTACCCTCCTGAGATGGGTAAGGTGTGTGTGTGTGTGTGTGTGTGTGTGTGTGTGTGTGAAAGAAAGAGACAGAAGTAGGGACTGTGTGTGTGTGTGTGTGTGTAAAATGCCCCAATTACTATATACCAGTGGCTAGAGAACAAATGGTGTTGTGCTGGGTAGAGATACTCAGGCTTGAACCCTGTACCTTGTATGCAGGTGTTAAGGACCTGAATTCCCTACCCACCACCATTTGTAAAAAAATTGCAGATTTTTGCCTCCTATTTGATCTGATCTGTTCCTCATAATATCTGTGGTTTCTAAATGTTGCAATGCTTAATATTTGATGATGCAATGGTAGTATTGTTGCTTTATGGCTGCAGGGTCTTGGGTTTGATTCTTGGCTGGGGTGCCTTCTGTGTGGGGTCTGCATCTTCTCCCTGTGTTTGTGTGGGTTTGCTTTTGTGTCCTCCCACGTTATAAAGAAATGTCTGCATTATTTCTTCCTGGGCCTCTGCTGAAAATTGTTTTTTTGTTCCAACTCAGATTGTCCTGATTAACAAATGTTAAATAAAATTGGCAGGCATTTGAATTTCAGACTTCATAGTCTTCAGAAAATACATAGTAACACGACCTTTTATTCTAGCAATTTTCTAAGTTTATAAGATGAATATTTGACATTTGTCCTTATTTTTGGGACTGTATTGCCCCATTATTGGCTTTGTCCAGTTTTTTTTTGTGCTAAGGTTGACAACTATGGCAAGAACTGAATTCACTGAATATGTCTGAGGGCTGTATTCCCTCATTACTGGGTTTGTCCAGGTGTTTTGTGCTAAGAGGTTTACAGCTATGGTGAGAACTGAATTCATTAAATGATAGCCATTTAAGTTTTAGTCTTCCTCTCTTTCACAAAGCAGGTGATTTGGCATAGTGGTATGTTGCTCTGACACTTTTGCACAGGGACCTTGGCAATAAAATGTATGGTGGTAACACAGCATTTTCTACAACTTTCCAAGATTATACAAGCAATGTTTAATGTGTTCCTGGTTTTTGGCCTTTTGACCCCCCCCCCCCAATAAATTTGGCTTTTTCCAGATTTCTTGTGCTGCAAAGTTGAGATGCAGTTGAGTATTGAATAGATTTTACAAGGAGCTGAGAGCTGCAGGGGAAGAGCCGTTTAGTGCTGCTTATGGAAAATCAGCTTGCAATGTTAATAGCACAACAGGTTGTGTACTTGCTTTTGATGCAGAAGGTTGTTAGTTCTACTCCCACAAGGGGTGAATGCTGCTGTACTGAAAAAGTTGATACTAACTATGAGCCTGTTATCTTGTTTGCCATCCATTTCCTATTGCAGTATTACTAGCTTATAATTTTTAATGTAATATAGGCAATTTATTCCTCAGGGGCATCAGACACTTCGATGAAACCAGGAAATATAAAGGTTTTTGCTAGCAGCAACCTCTTCATTAGTTACAGATTTATTTAATGTGGAATTATTTAGATGACATTTTTACTTCAGAGATTGTGCATATTTACTGATAATGGTGGACTGTAGAATTGTGCATATTTACTGATAATGGTGGACTGTAGAAGTTTGAGTAGACTTTGATGAAGGAAATGTTCTGAATTGGGCAGTTTTGTCATTATTGGTGCATGCATTTTGTTTCATTGTTTACTGGAAAAATGTTCAAAACAATAGGAAGGTGTATCAAAGAGCATATGTATGTTTCATATGCAAGGGGCCTATGATTTGAAAACAGCCCAGAATTAATCTTTATTTGCCACTGGTGAAATGTATTTTCTTTGAATGTGGGTTTCAATGCTGTTTCAATGAATGTGAGTTTCAAGGGCAGAGAAGTTTTAATGCTAAGTTTTTTTAGCAGATGGCTTGGTGTTTGTGCTGTAAAATGCAAAATAAAACTTTCAAATGAAGTCCAAATCATCATAGAAGTAAATCAGTATGCGCATTAGTGTTTATGGTAAATGGAGTGAAATAGCCAAGTAATGGGATCATTAGAATGGCAGCAGCAGGAGGCTCCATTTGACCATGATTTTGTGAGGGAAAAGGGCGGCAAACTTAGACAGCCCCAGCTGAACTATACCTCCCAACTGTCCAGATTTTCAAAGAATGAATAGATTTTTGCTTCTTATTTTTGGTTTGTTCCTCATAAAATTTGTGGCAAATCATTTAGGAATTAAGTCACTAAATAATGACACACTGAGTTTCAGACTTCATAACCAATGCATGCTAAAGTAAGACTTGTTGTTCTATCAACTGTCTCAGTTTATACAACAGCAATTTTTTAGTACTGTTTATATGTTCCCCCAATATATTTGGCCTTGTCCAGATTTACTGCATTAACAGGTTGAGAGGTACATACATGCAAATTACTTTATAGAATTAGGCATAGCCAAACCTCTCAACTGTCCCTGATTTTGGCTCAAAATGTTGTTCTTCCCCTAATAATCCCTCCGCAAAATAGCAATTTTGAAAGAAAACATGGAGGGTTTACAATTATGAAATAACTGTAATCATAGTTATAGATTACTTTTATTTCAGAAATGCATGTAGATTCTTTTATTTTGTCAGCTGCTCAAGTTAGCAGTACTAATATTAAAGTGTCCCTTCTTTGACAGGTCCCCAGCTGTATTGTATGGCTATTTTATATTTTTACATCACATTTTTGGACCATTTTTCATAAAATTGTGTTTTTTTGGCAAATTAGTGACAAATCATTAAAGACTGAAGTTAGAAAATAATGACAGACATTTGAGTTTCAGATTTCATACCATTCAGAAAATTCATACTAATGCAAGACCTATTCTATTATCTTTCTAAGTTTATAAGAGCAATATTTTTTTAAAAATTGTCCTTGTTTTTGGGCCTTTGTCCCACTTCTTTCTATGGCTTTGTCCAGATTTCTTGATCTGAGGTTGAGAGGTATGACAAATGTGTTAGGGTCATCACAGCCAGCCAGAGACATTTCAAATTGTGACATACTTGTTGCACCCCACTCCCCCATGTAGTGACTCTGGATGTGTCGAAGCAAGGCAAGGAGTAGTTATGCAGTGTAAATGTGCAGGGTATCCCCCCATCCAAGGTAGACACAAGTACAGGAGTGGCTTTTCATCTGTCCTTGATTTTTGCAGAATGGTCTGGTTTCTGTCATATTTTTGTACTGTTGATTTATGCTTATTACTCAAAGTGCCTGTTGCTCTGTGTTTAAGTAGCAATACTTTAATGACCATCAGTTAAGCTTGGCTGAGATTGTAAGATGCAAGTAAGCTTTAATAAGCATACTGTTAAAGAATTGCCAACATTGAAAGCCTTTCTGTTGTTGCCATGTAGAGAATACTTAACTAGATAATGTATAAGCCTTGGGTATTGAAATACATATGACAGTATTTGTAATAAAGGACAGGATTACATTATTTTAAGAAGCTCATTACATTTGGAGACTTCCAGTCATCTCTGCAGGCTTTAACTGTAAACTAAACAGAATGCCAATCGTGTGGTCTATAACCTGTACAGTAATCCTTGTAAGCAATGTATCTTGAGCTTATTTCTTGTTTGCTTTTCATTTTTTACTTTGATCATGTTTTCCCCATGAAACAAGTAGATAGTTGTCAGGCAGCAGGTCTTTTTTTGGATAAGGAACATTTTTACAAGTGGGGGCATCAGAGATTTCTACTTTCAGCATGTTACTTGGTACTTTAATAAAGCTGAATATAAATTATAATTAGAACTGCAGTGCAAGAAGTGGTTTGAGTTGAGTGCTGCTTGTTTTTTTTATACTTGATTTTGACTGGCATTCCATTAATGTATTTAAAAAGTAATTTATTTTTTCATGCCTCACAACCTTTTTGTTTCCATCTAGATATTAAGTAAGCTGTCATGCAGCCAATGCATTGAAATATTTTTATTCTTCTACACTTCATTTTGTCTTGATTGGACTCTCATAATGACGGTTTGGCACCCACGGCAGTGTATTTAGTTAGTTTTTTGTAGTTTTGAGCATAGCCCCCCCTTTCTAGTTGGCCACACCCCTTCCCATTGACCCCACCCATTCAGCTGTCTCCTGCAGCCCCCCTTTGATTTGAAGTCACCAGCTGCCACTGATTCTTTCAATATGTTTATTGTAGAACTTTCCAGTATATTTGCACCTCACAAGAATGACTTTATCAACAGAGTTACTTGAACTGTTGGAGAGGGTTGTGAGTAATGTATTCATTTATCAATTCCTATTAAATTTTCAGTAGGTAAGCCTTCATCCTGCAAAGCTGTGAAAATAACAGTTTTCTTTTATAGAAAGGAGCTCTTGCTGTCATGTTTTTGCCATGACTCAGAGGAAGTGAAGCAGAGGCTCCCACAGTACTGAATATGGAATTTTCCCTGGTATCTGAGACAAATTTCTCCTAGTAGGCATTAACACCATCTTGGGACTTCCCTTAAAATAGGCTATGCCTACTGTGATAATGCATTCAACAAAAAATAAATATGTATAAGTAAGTAAGTAAATAAAAGCAAAAAGTGACTGTGACATTAGTATCTGGCTGCATGGACAGCATAAGTCTCACAATGATGATACAAGGGATATGACTTGCTTTAAATGTTTATTTGTAGTGCTTTGTTCAACAATAGTTACACACTGCAGTATATTTTGACTATATATGTTTTCCTTAAATCACGTTTGGTTGAATTTAAAAATATTGAAAAACTGTTGAAAACTTATTAAACTGAAAAATAATTTAATTGTATCACAACTGATAAAAACCATAAAGAGGAAAGAACCTTAAAAATAATTTGAAAGGGATGCAGACTCCCTCTTCACCCTGTGTTCACTGGTCACCCTTACTTGAATATACAAACTCATAACTACAAAGAAAACAAAAAAGACAACACACAGTGAATTACTGTTGAAACAGAAATAAAAATGGAAGCAGCAGTGATTATCTATATATAGCACTAATTTTCATTCTTGTAAACCACAGCTAGATTTTTTCATATATTTCTACATATTTCTTGTTGGCTTTTACAACAGTGAGCATGTAACTAAACTGAGTTCGATAAAATGAAATTTTAACAAAATAAACATTCACATAAGTAAGTTTTCAACCATTTTTTCCAGTGTGTTGTGATTTAGCAAATGCCATTTAACCAAATTAAGGGAATTACCAAAGCTTTCCATGTTTTCATTTCTCATAATTCTGGATTCACTATCATGGTATTCTGTCTTATATTAGGTTTCACTATCACGGTATTCTGTCTTATTTTAGGTTTCACTGTCGTGGTATTCTGTGTTATGTTAGGTTTCACTGTCATAGTATTCTGTCTTATATTAGGTTACACTATCGTGGTATTCTGTCTTATATAAGGTTTCACTATCATGGAATTCTCTTATATTATGTTTCACTATCGTGGTATTCTGTCTTATATTAGGTATCTGACAAATACATACCGACTTCAGCCTGAGGTATTCCTCCTGGATATGTTCTTATGCCGAGTGCCTGATGCTTAAATGCAATTGTGGGTGGGCAACCAAACTTTACAGGATCTTTAAGGGTGATTTGAGCTTTCTGTTTTCCAGGCCAAAATCACAGCCATGCTTCATCTTTTGATAATAAAAGCATGGACTTCTGTGAAGTATAATTTACAGGATAGTTCAACACTTTGTGAAGGATTGAAAATGCTGCTAGAATTCAGAAAATGTTAGTCATCTGCAAGAGATATTTGCAGGTAAATAATAAGGCCTAATGGCTGATTGTGATTCACAAAACTAGAGTAGTAAATGACTAAAATTCAGCTACAAGCTTTTGAATGTTGTTCTACATCTACCAAGTATCTTGGTCCTGTCTATATGTGTATTGATATTCTTTTCATCTTGTATTCAGCCCCTGCAACTTTTCTACACGTATTGCATTCATTAAATTACAAAAGAGTTGTTATGATCCTCTGTCTGAAGTCAGGATTTCTTAAATTGATCTATCAACAGTTGTTTGTCTTAATCTAAATGAAGATTATCAATGGAGGTCATTTGCATTTGTTAGATTTTATTATTCTCTCTGCATTTATACGCCCCTCTGCAAGTCAGAATTTTCAGATTTGGTAGGTAGAGATAATTTAGAATAAAAAAGCGCCCTTCTTCATACACCAGTATGAACACAAATGTATGTAAATGTGCTGCTTGTGTTTGGAAAAATAAGAGGAAAACTGTACGGCAGTTATTATGCAGATATGGCTAGTTATTTCAGAGACAGAAGAGCCATCACCTTTCTGAAGGTATTCAATCAGTCCAGAGAAGTAAGCCAAAATACAGGAATTTTCAGATACTTGTTAGAGAGAGTGATTAAGTGCTCATATTATCCTATAAAATAAGTTAAATTCCCCTGCAAAAACAAATATACAGTGAGGCTGCTCAGCATGTGTTAACTTGGTGGAATATATGCTAAAATGGCATGGCTAGGGGTTTCATGAAAATGTATGCATGAAGATATTGCATCCGTTTGAGTATAACGTGTTCTTTCTAGTGTGCTAGAATAAAAACTAAGGCAAAGGATGGCAGAAGGAGCTACATAAAATAGATAAGTCAAGACTACTCACATGAACCTGTAATCTGCTGACAGGCACACAGGTACAGCTTTTTAGTGATGTCTTCATCTAACATTAAATGAAATGCTGAGTTCTAACATTGCTAGCAATATCTGGTACAGATAGAAATTCATAGAGTTGTGAACATTGGTTGGTACTTTGTTACAGGATAAGTTTCTTAAGAAGTGGTATAAATAGTATTTTTATTAGATTTAACTGGCATACCTCTCAGCCTCTTCACATAAGAAATCTGGACAAAACCAAAACTAGTGGGGGGACAAAGGCCCAAAAAAGGGACAGATTCTAAATATTGCTCTTATAAATTTGGAAAGCTGCTGGAATAAAAGGTGTGTTACCATGCATTTTCTGAAGGATATGAAATCTGAAAGTAAAATATCTGTCATTATTTAGTGACTTCGATCCTCAGTGATTTTCCAGAAATCACCAATTGTATGAGGAACAGACCAAAAATATGAGGCAAAAATATGAAAGTTCTGTGAAAATCTTGACAGCTGAGAGGTATGCTAACAGGAGCAATTTCTGGTCTAGTAACTTGTTCAGAGTCAACTAAAAGAGGGGGAAAAGGAATTAAGTTCTATACCCTTGAATGCAGGAAGCATCCCATTAAAACATCAGAGCCTTAAGCCTCAGAGCTGTCTGTAAGACAATTATTGACCTGATTGTTGAACAATATTGATGACAGTTATATTGTTGAATATGACTGAATTCATAGTCAATAATATTTAGGGAGGGAGATATCACTGGCAGGTGCCACTGCATCACAACAAGGAAGTAAACAACCTTGCTGATAAGTGAATAAAACTGAAGACTAAAACTGGGATTGTGAACAGAGCGGAACTAGAAGCTACCAGTTTCAGAGAGCCTAACCAAAAGACATGACAATCTCACATATGTTGCTGCAACATATCATGTTATGCCTGCACCGTAACAGATATACTGACTGACATTTGAAAGATGAAAATAATTTTTGGCTTAGAACTGATATCTTCAGAAAGGCATTAATTACTTCAGCAACATTACTGATTGCAGTCAAAAGGATGATGCCAGATCTGCCATCTGAGGCATTATTACTGCAGAGAATACATCGAGAACCCATGAAGAATTCAACTCAAGGTTAACTGAAGAAAATAATTCTGGACTTGCCATACCACTTGTAGAAAACAGCATCTCTTGCAAAATTCTGTATGATCAGAGGTGTGTGTGAAGAACAGAAACAAACTTAATGTTGTCTTAGCATAAAGATGCGACATGTAAGTTTGCATGTATTGTTTATTAACTGTATTGCAGGGGTGGGAACAGATTT
Organism: Protopterus annectens; assembly: GCF_019279795.1. Classification (NCBI taxonomy): domain Eukaryota; kingdom Metazoa; phylum Chordata; order Ceratodontiformes; family Protopteridae; genus Protopterus; species Protopterus annectens. The sequence continues at coordinate 525,797,424 of NC_056749.1, read as the reverse complement.
TCTTGAGAGAAAAGATGAATAACACAATGTTTTTGCTTTGATCTGCAATGGCATTACCAATCCCTTAGTTGCAAAGCCAAACGTATAAACGTGCTTCATCACAGCAGGCTAAAAGTGTATATGTACATCATGTTAACAACAAGTAAAGCACTCAGACAGCTGCATCACATTCAGTCTCCAATAAACCCTAAATCACTTTCAGAAGGGTATAACATTTCTGAACAGCAATACAAGGGCACAATAACCAGCTGTTTTAAGTACTAAAGCAGTAGCTTTAATGTTTGGCAAGTCCAGTGGGGCAATGTTGCCATTCCAGAGCATGCAGAATTAATCAATAAATAAATGGCTTTGGTAATTTATTACCAGCAGCGAAATGGTAGCTTTGGAAGTAATTTCCATGTTTAGTATATTAAGCACTTTGTTACTTAGATTTAACTACTGGGGTAGCTTCTGCTCTTGTGCACAAGTAGTCTCACCATGTTTCCCATTGATACTTACTCATCTGATGTTTTGGTTTGTCTGCTCATGTTTTTCAGAGCTGATTGATTTTCTAGCCATAGGAAAGGTACAGGTAGCTCAGGAAGTGCAAGTTACAAAGCAGACGGGTGAAACTGTAAGCCAGTGAAAAACGTTTTTGGTCAAGCAGCATTCCTGAAATTCTTTTGATGTTGTCACTCCTCTTCCATTCTATTTCAAGTCACGAAGAAGAAAAATGCATGTGGTCTACATTTCCGTGACACTCATTTATTTTTTCTGATAAAGCTGAAGGCTTTTAAAGCATACCTGCCATGGTAAGGTTTGTTGTAGCAGATTCCACAATCATTATGCACTGATCTGGGAGTAGAATGTAATTTTTACTTATTTTATTTTTGCAGTTTTCTTTTCTTTCATTATTTATTTTGTATTGTTTTTTTCTTTTAGTATTTCCTTACGCATCAGGTAAAGAAACAGCAGACACAGCTTCATGCAGACAAACCATGCCAGGGCATTTGAATATCCCTACACTTTACAAAAAGTTAGTGGAATGTCAGATCATGGTATGTAACATTACCTTCAGGATACAAGCCGTACATATCAGTAGTTATGAGCCTTATACTATGGAAAGTCAAGAGCACAGAGCTCAGCAGAATAGACTTTGTTTTGGCAGTATCGCAGCAATACTGGGAGAGTAAAGACGGGACAGTGAGCAGTAAAATGAAGACTCACTGAATGTTACAGAGGAGTTTCCGTGTGTATTAAGAATGATGTAGCCTTGTTTGTGCAGTACTACACACCACTCTAAGTAAGGGTGTCTGTTAAAATTAGTCTAAAAGACATAGAATATACTCTGAATTATGTCTAAAAAAGATCTTTGTCTATAGCCACTCAACAGTAAATTCAAGGGAAAGGAACCTGTTATTATGTTCATTTAAAAAGGAAATCAAACTATTTCTACCATTATGTTGGAAATTTGTCACTTGGATTTAGGTTTTTAGGTATATGCTAACAATATCCAAAGAAACAGAGTATAAAGGATTAGTCCAGATAAATTCACTTTAGCTAGCTCTCAGACTCAGAGTTCCAAGGTGCTTGACATATACCTAGACCATGTGGAGGACACATGATCATGTTTCCAAATTCCTGAAAAAACTGTTGCCATGTGTTATGGTGGACTGCTTACTTGTGCATTTTTGTCCCTATAGGGTGGTAGTTGAGCAATGTCTGCCTCTATTCTATTGTTCTAAGAACGAGGGAAAGGTCAGTGCATGCTGAAGTCTTCATCAACTGAAAGTTCTTCAAAAACCTGGTCCTCTAATATGACCACATTCACCAGCTGTCCAGGCAGACACAGCACCCTATAGCCTTACTCTGATGAATCTTTGATGTATTTATCAAATTCATCTGAGACCAAGAGATGTTTTAGCAGGCTAATAGTCACAGCTTTCATACCCCATATCTGTCTTTTCATGATACTGATGGCTACCTCAGTACCTATAGCTCAGTTCTAGCAAACAGTTTACCACTGGGACAGTGGTAAATGGCTGCCTGCCACAGCAAAGCCTCACTGTACTTAAAATTACTAATTTTTGCACTACTTTGTTGTAGCTACTGCCCCCTACCAGCATCAAAATGACATACTAGACCCTTTACTTGCTCACTTTTGCTGAGATGCATCCTTCTTAGTTCCTTCATTCTTCATGAAAGCATTGAGTAGGAAGTCCTTTTAAAGACTGTCCTAATAGCATTGAGTTCAAGTCCACAAGACTCAAGATGCTTTAGAATGTATCCAATATTTAGATTAAGGCTACGTAAGTAATCACTTGTAGAAATGCAAATGTAAATGCATTCAAAATAAAGGATAAATAAGCAGCCACTGTTGTAACTGTTTCTTTATTCTTCCCCAAAATTTTCATATCAGCACCCAGTGAACCCTAACTGTTACTGCTACACCAATTGGTGGAATTCTAGGTAACAGAAACATGCAACCTTTCAACATTTCTAAATCACCCAGCCACTCTTCAATTTGTTTAATCAGTAACAGAATGATTGCAGCTTGGAGCTCTGCAGGCAGTTAGGGACTCTTTCCACATTTCAGTCATGTTTCAACCCTGCTTTAATGGTTCATTAAATTGATCTTAAATTGTTATACCTTGTTACTATGTAAACTGTCTGATCAAATCTGTCTTGTGTTTGTGAACCTCACTATAATGTATAGAGATGTAAATATCAGTAAACAGTATTATGAGTCATCATCAGTTCTTGTTCTAAGTATACAGATGTAAACCACTGTTAATTTAATTAAAATGTTAACTGCACATGACTAATGGACTTATACATGTACAATTGTTAATGACAGATTACTTCAGTCATGGCTGAAAAGAGCCCGAAAATCAATCTACCTATACATATTTAACAAAGGTTTGTAACTAACTAACTAAACTAACTAACTAACTACTAACTAACTAACTAAATACACAAATGTATAGATACACACATACATGCATGCAGACACACAAAAATAAAAAAATTACAAACAGATGATGTGGTCACCAGAGGCTGAGCTTGCTGTTTTTGAGATGAACCAGCAGAATATCAGGAAACGTTCTGTGGACTCACGTGGTTATCATGCTACAAATGATATATGTAAAATTAGTCTGCTGGACTGGAAATAGCTTTTGTTGAAACTATCTTTCATGATATGTTTTGAAGTTAAGTGTGACATTATACGAGCTCAGAATGTAAAGAAAGTACAATTTCAGCAGTGGAAAGTAAACTATGAAACTTGCCTTTACAGTATTCAAAAGTTTTTGCAGGTGGCTTGCCTCCAAAATGGAAGAAGTGTCCCAATAGCCCTGCCAACTCCGTATATATGTTAAATAGATCCATGTGTGTGTGTGTGTGTGTGTGTGTGTGTGTGTGTGTGTGTGTGTGTGTGTGTGTGTGTGTGTGTGTATATATATATATATATATATATATATAAATATATATATATATATATATATATATGTATATATATATATATAAACTATAACTAGCATTTATAGCATTTATACGGGGACCTTCACCCTCCCAGCACCCAATGCAAGGCTTTGCTCCCACATCCCCTTATACACATTCACACATATGTGCACACACAAATATATATACATAATATATATATATATATATATATATATATATATATATATATATATTATTTATCTACACACACACACACACACACACACACACACACACACACACACACACACACACACACACACACACACACACACACACACACACACACACACACACACACACACACACACACACACACACACACACACACACACACACACACCCACATGCACACACACACACACACACACACACACACACACACACACACACACACACACACACACACACACACACACAGATCTATTTAAATCCATCAAATCTATTTAAATCCATCTTCAACTACCTCACTCCTACCTACTTTCAACAACACTTCCACCATTCTCCCAGACACCGTTCTAATCCTGCCTCCTTCCATACTATTTCCCTAACCCTCCTCCAGCTTATTCCACCATCTTGATTAACATCTGCTCTGTAACTGTTTCAGACTATGAGATTGTCTGCTACTGCTATAGTATATTACCTACCCATATTTAGCAGTCTCTAGCTTGCGGCCGGTGTCTACCAGTCGCTACTATGTGTCATTTATGTGTTTATAAATTGCTATTACTTATACCATTGGTTATCTTTTGTTAGCAGTAGTTCTGCACGTCACTTGTTCATATTTACCATGTTGATTTGGCTTGTACTATCACTATTATTTGTATTACTATTGTTCTTCATGTACTCTGTACTATTTCTGGTGTGGTGCTTTTTTTCCCTGGCCTCTGCTGAAAAAGGATCTATATCTAGTTGGAATTTCCTTGTAAACAAATGTAAATAAATAAATAATAAATAAATAAACATCAAATACTACATTTGTGAACATACATTATGTTTACCCAAATTGATCAACATTATGCATGCTGACATGCTACTGCGCATGCAAAACCTTAAAAAAAACAAAGAAATCATTTTTTGCAGGGAGACAAGCCCCCCCATGCATTCACTATACCCTCTGCTAATTATATATTCTAACTATGAGATCTGACAATCCCTTGAGAAAATATTCTCCTAACCAGGGATTATCAGTCTTGCATGCCTGTTGACTATCTGTTTAGTTGACCAAACTGGGTCGATTAAACAAATTCACTAGGTTTTTGGATTACATTTTTGTCATCTTCAATGGTACTCTAGATGATGTTAATAACTTGGTGTCATTTTTTAATGGCTCCACAGAATTTTTGAAATTCACATCTGAGTTTGCCATTGACAAGATTACTTACTTGGACGTGGAACTAGAGAAAGATAGGAGCCTAAATTGCTTCGTAACCAGCATACATTGGAAGCCGACTTTCTCGAATTCTTATCTACATTTTGACAGCGAACACCCATTACACCAAAAGAGGGCTATCGTGAAAGACTAATTTGTTCGAGCAGCCCGTATGACATCAGAAGACAAGAAATTTCACGAGGAGTGCAAGTTCATCTTTGGCATGTTCATCAGCAGAGGGTACCCCGCCTCTTTTGTTGCAGAATTGAGTTTGGAAGTGCAGGGGAAGAGGGCCAATGGCCACTTCCACCCCATTTGGGGAATATGGAGGATGGGTCTTTATGTTTACCTCGCCTTGCCAGTGAGTCTGATACTTTCAATTTTTCTTTTGTAATTTCATTCAACTTGGATGCAATGGACATTGTGTCCATTATAAAGAAAAAATGGCGCTTATTAACCACCGAGTCAATAGGAGCATTTGGACTATTATTGCCCCCTAAGGTTACTTTCAGGAGGGGCCTTAACATCAAAAACATCCTGGAGTCCAAAGTTGCTGGTGCCTCCCCCAGATCTGGGATGTTCAAATGTAACATGTGCAGGTACTGCAGATACATTAAAGCAAGTTCAGCTTTTTCCATCAGGGATAAGAAATATCTCATACAAGGAAGATTCAATTGTGCCAGTAATCGGGTGGTATATTTAGCCCAGTGTTCAGTCTGCCCAGGTTTCTACATCGGCAAGACTGATAGGAAACTACAGGAACGAGTATACGAGCACTTATATGCCATCATGAAGGGAAAGGTTGACAACGCTCTGGCCAAACATATATTAGATAATCCAGGTCACGAATTTTCGTTTACAGTCATCGATCAGCTAAATCAAGAGTTTATGGGGGGACCCAATTCTTTAAGACTTGAATGCAAGGAGTTGATGTGGCAACTTAAGTTGGAAGCTTACCATTTACCTGGACTTAACAGTATGCTTTCCATCAGTTGCTTTCTCAAATTGAGAAGCCTAGTGAGGTGAAGCCGCATGGAGTGACTTAATGCCATCTGGGAACATATTCTTGGGTTTACCATTTTTTATTTCACTTTTTTATTTCACTTCTGTGTTCACTATTTATTGTTTATATTAATGTTTATATTAACAGTTGTGGGAATTTTCTTTCCACTTTTATACTTATTTTTAAAATACATCATAATTTTTCTTGTGGCTATTGACACATTTGATCATTTGTATTTATATGTATTTATGGTGGCTTTAAAATTCAATATTTGGAACATCATAGGTTTACAAGCATTGATGGCAGGTATGAGTAGTAGATACCACATTGTTGAACATTTTGGCCGCTTCTTAGTTAAAATTTTTCAAAGTGTAATTATGTGCTTTTTAAAGGGGAGCCTCTAGGGGGCGCATTTGAGTGGAGTAGTGATGTATTTATAGTGAGACAAATGTGTGGTGCAGTTTGTTTTTCTGAGGAAGTTGGTGCAGAACGCCGACGAAAAGCTTGTTTTTAAGCTTAATAAAATTTCAATTTGGGTTTTTCGTTTACTGGCCTTCTTGTTTACAGCATAACCTGTGGATTATAAAGAACTTCGCACACATCTATCTGAATCCAGAAGTTTAAAGGCGCTGGGCCTGCAAGGGTGTTTTTTTCACTCGATTAAACAAATGTCAAGCAAACTACCTTTCGACAAAGTTCATAGTTCCCATATATTTATTTATATATATATATATATATATATATATATATATATATATATATATATATATATATATATATATATCACATGCACACACACACACATACACACCACATACACACACACACACACACACACACACACACACACACACACACACACACACACACACACACACACACACACACACACTCACACAAACTCTAAGATCACTGTACATCAGAGTAGGTAGTATTGCCTTGAGGTATCATAGCCTTGGTCTTAGTAAAAATTTCCTAAAATGAAAAAAGCAGCTGAGGAAACAATCACTTGTAACTAATGTCTCTCGGCTTTTCCAAGTTAGGGGTCGCCACAGTGGAACTCCGGTCCGCTAATGATTGGCAGTGGATTTTTACAGTGCCGAGGTGCCAGCCCGACACCCAGCCTTCAAAGAAGGCACACCCATTCAGGCACGCACCTACATGCATGTCTTTTACAATCACTTGTAAACCAATAAAATGAATGCAGAAGACAAACTGCTACACAAAGAAAAGAATTAACGAAAAACTCTGTGCACCTCTTTTTATTTCTGAAATGAGTTAAGAGCATTTGTTCATATGCATTATCAGTTGGACTTCATCAGAACTAAAGACATGTGGGTAAAATCAATTAAATAGTCATAGTATTGTTAGGTTATGTGAATCTGTGGTTTACAGTCATAATATTGTTAGGTATTGTGAATTTATCTACTTCACAGATGTTGCTTACTATTGCTGTACTAAAGTCATTGTTTTCTCCTTTACCTGCTTATATTTCCTTTGACTCTACATCAACACGTACTTAGCTCCCTAATAGAAATATTTCCTGCCTTGGACACTTGACTCCTTTTGCCTGAAGACTAAGGACCCTCTTCTACCGGCGGCTACATCACGGTGCCTCCTACCCTTGTTCCCTTATAGTAATAAGGGAAGCAAGAAAGTATGTTGTTTTCTTCATCTTTTTGAAGTGTATAGAACAGGACTAATTACTTGTAGGTGGTTAAGGTTGCTTGTAAGCCAGGACTGCCTGTAGCCATTTCCTTATAGTTGTACTTTATCCCCACAACATTTCTGAAATAGATTCCATTTATATCCTCTCCTGCCCTCCCTTGACCAGTCTTTCCACCACTTATAATCGACCTCTGTAATTACTGTCTTTGTCTACTAGGTGGCATCCTTACCCAGCTCTATCAATCCCTCTACCTTATAGCATATTCCTCTCAGACTCTCCTTGTCCAATACTTTGCTTCCCTTCAGTTCTCTAAGTTGTATTACTATATTAACACCCTTCTCTTACCATCCCTCCCACCACTTATCATACCTCTCTTTGTGCCTACATTACTTACCTTTTTTCAAAGCACATTTCTCTGATTGTTCCTCATATGCTTCTTCCTTCTCTTGTCTCAACCCGCTCCGTTCGCCCTGCGGGCTCACTCCGCTCCCCTACCCTACTCCCAAATTCCACCCACCCCCAGTGGCCCTAAACTTATACTTCTAAAACCACACCCTCCTAAACATACAACCAATCAGACAGTGCCACCACCTTCTCAAATTGAACCACACCTACTTTTCACGTCACCAATCCCTACCTCTAATTAATTATAATCTAAACTCAAACCCCTCCTCTCCTCCTAACCCATAACTCTGCTAAACAACCTGATATTTCCTTACCTATTCTACCATCATGTCTACTAAAACCACCTCAACCCTAAATAAACTACTACTCTTTGCCACACTCACATCTGTACTAACCTCAACATACCTAATAACCTCCTATGAACACCCAAATACTTCTCATCCTAACCATCCAAGAAAACAAACACATCCATATACTCTCACATTCACCATTAATAATATCACTATTACATCCACACCTACATACATACTAGCTAGATACCACAGACTTGCCCACATTAAATACAACAACCTTACAACAAAGAAATCCCATTACCAAATTAATAACATACATTCTTTTTTACTTTCTCAAAAAAAAGCATTCCTTACTGGATGGAGACATACATCCTAATCCTGGCCCACATAATGTCCTATCCACTGGACATCTCACCAACAATCCCTCTATTCCCCTCATCCCAAACAAATACCCCAACTCTCTCCTCATTGCACATCTCAATATCCAAAGTTTAAATAACAAAGTTTCCCATCTTCATGCTCTCCTGGATATACACTCCTTTGATATTCTTTGTTTAACAGAGACTTGGCTTAAACCTAAAACACATGATAAGGAAATTATCCCACCAGGTTATAGCATAATTAGACTTGACCGTATAAAAAGTAAAGGAGGGGGGTAGCACTTCTTTTTAAAGTTGGACTACAAGTCACCTCTATACCCTGCAACCCACCAAAAGAAAACCAAGCTGAAGTCCTTATATCCAAACTACAGCTCAACTCTAGTAAATCCTTATATATCTTTTGTATCTACCTACCTCCCAGAAACAATATCAGCATTTTAGAGGATATTCTGAGCTGGATCTCAACATCCTTCCCACAAGAAACAATTATCCTAGGAGACTTTAACATAGATTGGAAAAACATAAATACTGAACATCCTACCTCTCACATTAATCTTCAAGGCTTCTCTCAGACCATTACCTCCCCAACAAGAATAAACAAACCAAACAAAAAAGAGAGCACTCTGGATTGGATCCTTATAAATAACTACCACCAAAATTATACAGTTGGTATCCTCCCTGATGATGTAAGTGACCATTCCTTGACTTATATAATCAGGCAAAAGTTTAATACCTCTCACCTAACCTCATATAAGAATATATGGTCCAACAAGCAATTTGACCAACACCTTTTTCAGAGTGAACTCAGTGCCTGTGATTGGTCTCAATTAAAAACCCTCCCACTTGAGCAGGCTGTCAATTATTCCAACTCCAAGTTCTTAGAAATCCTAGACCACCACGCTCCTAAATGTACTATCAGAACTAGGTCCAAACCTGCCCCCTGACTTACAAATGAAACCAAGAAAAAATCCTCCTCAGAAATAAGGCCTGGTCTATGTGGCGAACTACCAAAAGTACATCAGATCAACAAAGCTTTAGACATATGAGGAACATGACAAAAAAAGATATTCTCTCGGACAAAACAAACTTCTACTGTAAAATGCAGCAAACAAACCAAAACAACCCTCACAAATTCTGGGCTAGTATCAATAAACTCCTCTATCCAGGTCACTCCAGAACTCCAACCCCAACAGGTGCAACACATGAGACTCCTATCCAAACTGCCAATGCTTTCAATTCCTTCTTCACAGAGGCTATCCAATCTCTAGCCAGTCAACTACCTCCTGATACAGCCAGTCTTCTTAACTCTTCTCCAAGCTCTCTTCCTACCTTCCAATTTCTACCCACCTCTACAAATTATATCTATAAACTCATTCTAAAACTGAAACCTTGTACTCCATCTGCTGACCAGATCCCAGCCGAATACCTGCAAAAAGCAGCTAAAGAAGTAGCTTACCCGATATCCATCCAGATTAACAGAGCTACTAACGAAGGAATCATCCCTGACATATGGAAAATCTCACACATTATCCCCCTACACAAGGGTGGTAACTCAAATGAATACTCTAACTATCGTCCTATAGCCCTACTATCCCCCTTAGCAAAAATAATGGAAAAATGCATTCACCTTCAGCTTCTAAACCATTTAATTCAACATAACATACTTGCTGAAAGCCAACATGGCTTTAGGCCATTCCACAGTACTACTACTGCCCTCTTATCTTTCACTGACACCATAAACAAAAAACGCAATAACAATGTTCTCTCTTCCTCTCTATTTATTGATCTCTCAAAAGCATTCGATATGGTAAACCACTCTCTACTTATAAATATTCTGAAATCACTCTCTCTTGATACTTTGGCTGTACAATGGTTTTCTTCTTATCTCAGCAATAGGCAACTAGCTGTGCTCTGGGAGAATAAACTATCATCCCACCTTCCAGTCTCACTCAGTGTCCCTCAAGGCTCCATCCTAGGCCCTCTCTTATTCTCAATATTTATCAATGATCTCTACCTAGCTATTCCTCAGGCAACATGCATACAATATGCAGATGATTCAACTTTAATCTGTGCAGCTGAATCTTCATCAGAATTACAATCCCTAACTCAGAAAATATTTAACATAGTTGAGACCTGGTTCACAAAATGTTGCCTTCTCTTGAATCCCAAAAAAACAAAGCTCCTTCTCTTCACACCTACCCGTAAATCCATGCCCTTAGATTTCTCTGTCATTTCTAACAATGGCACCCTCATATCCCCTGATTCTACCACCAAACTCCTAGGAATAACTATAGACAATCACCTCAGCTTTGATAACCATATTAACAATACTATAAAAACAGTCAACAGAAAAATGGGCTCCCTATACAGGATTAAATATTTTCTCACTCCAACCGCCAGAACTACTGTTGCCCACTCTCATCTAATCTCAACACTCCTCTATGCCTCACCTATTTACACCAACCTATCCAAGAAGAATCTTCTTAAACTCACTACATCTTATAACAACATTGCCAGATTTGCTACTGGTAATCGCTTTAGAACTCATCACTGCCAGAATCTAAAACAACTAGGATGGCTTGAACTGCAAAATCAGCTTCATTTTAGCCAACTAACCATTGTTCATAAGATCCTCAACCAGCCCAATAACACTCCTATACTCTCAAACCTCATTACCCCATATAAAAATCTTAATTCCTTACGCTCAGCTAACAAACCTCTACTTAGTATTAATAAGTCTAATAACATGGCAGGAAACTCTCTGTTCTCTTACACAACTGGGAAATACTGGAATCTTCTACCTAGTGATCTTATATCACTTCCTTCCCTACCTCATTTCAAACAAAAACTCAAAATACACCTTAGAACACACTGGTTGTGCCCTTGCACTAACCCTGACTAACATATAACTTCAGTGACTAAGTTTCTCCTAACTCCTCCTCAGTTTATAATTTAATGCTCTTTCTGCAAACTTTAGAAAAATATCAAACCTACTTTAGTGATGTTCTACCTCACATGGATATCTCATTCAACATGTTATCAATACTCTTATACAACCATTCTCATGTAATTGTAAACCTTACGTTTAATCTACCTCACGTGAATATGTTATCCCATATTATTGTAAATATTTGTCTTGTAATAAACTGTAAAATGCTTGTATCTACTGCTATGTTAACTTCATTGTAACCTGACAAACACTTTTTGTATTTGCAACCTCATACATTTTGTTATAATGTATCTGTCTTTGGAGCTTTTCTCCCCGGGCCTCTACTGAAAATGGACATATATCCAGTTAGACTAGCCCGGTCAACAAATGTAAAATAAATAAATAATAAATAAATAAAATAAATACAAAAAACAGAATCACATGCTAAAGTAAATCATCCAATAAAAAACAATGTAGGTATTTAAATCCAGAAGTGTACTCAAATTGATAACCAAATATACAAAAAGTTAGTACCTAAAGAATGTTAATACATGAAATCATTATTAATGCTAATACATATAACATTCTGTTTGTAAAAAAATATGCATGTATTTGAAACTTTAAAAGTTGTTAAAAATCTTGTTCTTATTATTTTTCAAGTAGCTACTAATGAAAACATTTTTTAATTGTCTATGCCTTAAAAGTGTGATGCATAGTTTACAATTTAGCAGGCTTTAATTTAAGGATACTCCTAATTGAGATGTTATCGTTCAAACAGGGAATGTCCCTGCATTGACTTAACTGCCATTGTAGTTCCTTGTATTCTATTGATATCTCCCAGGGACCCCCCGAGGATTTGGGAGAACATGTTCAAGAATAGAAAAAAGAAAATTGTCATGTCCTGGACAAAGGAGTGAGTGTTTGAAAAGCGCACTGTTCTCATTCTTTTTACTCAGATCATAATAGTGCTCATATATATGTTTCCCTAGGCGCCTTTCTATTTTCCCTATACAGAATGCTTCACAACTTTCACAAGTACTGATATAAATAACCCCCCTGGACAAACAGTTACCACCTCTAGGTAATTTGACTGACTCATCACCAAGTGTAATATAATTATTCATGTAAATGTATTTACACTGGGTACATCCACCACATTTGACTGTTCCTATTTTAACATCCATTGATCCTTTTGTCTTGAGCATTCTGAAGGTTGCAGTGATTGCCATCAGAATTCTAGGAACTGCATATAAACCTGAAGTAGTTTTTCACCAAGAATGCAGAAGAGATGTAAAATGTACAACAATTACATAAAACTTGTGATTGTTTCGGTGAAATGCAATATATATATATATATATATATATATATTTTTTTTTTTCAAAGATTCAAAGAAATGTTATTGTCATTTAGGACCACACAAGTGCAGCCTATGCCAGCTCACGAGAGAACTGCAGTGCAAATAACATAGAGAAAGAAAATAACAACACGTATGACATGCCAGAGGTAGATCACATTGCATAAACACATTCAATACCCATTATCCAGTGATAAATAATAAATAAGTACCCACCACCAAACCCCTACACTGTTAAGATACAGAATAAATAGAGACTAGTGAATAGCAACTGTTTAGTTACCATATTGCACTTGTTAACCTTAGACATGTCTCAGTATAGCCATCATATTACATAATAGTAATGCTGGCAGTAATTGCTCTGAGCAGCAGGATTAAATGAAAAAAATAGGCTTCAATGTATCAGGTATTATGGTTGGTGTCTATATTAATAAGTCTCACAGCTGTAGGATCCAGACTGTTCCTGAATCTAGTAGTCCTTCAGCAGAAGATGCGGTACCTCCTTCCAGACGCAAGTTTTGAGAACCAGTTGTGGGCTGGATGGGTTGAATCAGTTCTCTTTCTTGCTCTTGTAAAGAAAAGCTCCTGAATAGAAAAGAGGTTTGTGCCCAAGATTTTCTCAGCCATCCTCACCACCCTCTGCAGTTTCTTCTTCTCAGCAACTGTGCAGTTGCTGAACCATGCTATGAAGTTGCTAGTGAGAATGCTCTGGATAGCTCCCGTGTAAAAAGTGGTAAGAGCAGACAGTGGGAGCCTGACCTTTTTGAGTTTTCTCAGGAGCAGAAGCCTCTTTTGAGCCTTCTTGACTTTATGATTGGAGTTAGCAGCCCAGGAGAGGTCATCAGAGATGTGAAGGCCCAGGAACTTGGTTGTTTTGACTTCTACCTCCTTTTGATAGTGAGTGGTTGGTGAAATGTTGCCTTTCTCCTGAAGTCCATAATCATTTATTTGGTCTTATTAACATTCATGATATATATATATATATATATATATATATATATATATATATATATGTGTGTGTGTGTGTGTGTGTGTGTGTGTGTACACAGACACAAGGGGGAAATACATATGAATATGATTGCAAAGGAAGTTAATTGTTTACTTTTGGGGTTGTAGTTAACTGTAGAGAGTAACCTCTGAAATAAAAGGTATCTTTGTCTATGAGGGAGGGAGACTAGACTGTAGCAGGATTTAAAAGGTGAAACTGACTTTTTTTTTTACAGAGGCAGGGTAACCATACATTAGTTGGATAAAAGGGGTGTGTCTAGTTCATTCACTATTTTTATGAAGTAAGGTAATGGACCATTCACAGTTCTAATGATGTCTGTACTTAAAGACCTTCCGTGTTTAACTTTGAATGGTTGTATTAATACACGTTTTTTATTTTAAGTTTCAAATGAGTTTAGTTCCTATTAAAGGCAAATAATGAGCTCCGAGTTGGGCAACTGATTTATTGGTTGTTTTTGTTTGGTTTACATGAGATAAACTACTAACCCTTTGCCAAAAAGTATGTCGGTAGCAGGGGGTGAGGACCCAGCCTTAGAAGCCAAGGTCAATACTACATTATTTTTCTTAGTATAAAGTATGGATGATTTTGATAGTTAAATTTTTACATTAGAAAAAGTATGTAAACAGCACCAAACAGACTAAGGACAATGGATTTGGTTTTTAACCTGTTTGAACACAGGCAATGCAAGGACAGCATTGCCAAAAAGTTCTGAGTGCAGCCATTGCATTGTCACCTCACAGCAAGAGGTTCTCTAGTTCAATTCTGAGCTGGGGTGTCTTCTGTGTGGAGTCTGCATGTCCTTCCTGCATTTGTGTGGGTTTCTTCTGGGTGCTCCGGTTTCCTCCCACGTTACAAAGATGTGTCTGGAGTGTTTCTACCCAGGCCTCTGTTGAAAATTGCTCCGAGTCAGACATTCTCAGTAAACAAATAATAAATAAATAAATAAATGTTGTAAAATTAAGAATGTTCTTTTTTTGAATGCTTTAAGCTTACTGAAGAAGCTTATAGAAAACATATAGAGAATATAGGAGAAAGACAAAGGCAGTGTTGGTTTTATTACATTACAGAATTAAGCATATATTTTCATAGGTGGGTGAATGGATGTCAATTTAGTACTCTTAAAATGTTGGGTGGCCTTATAAGTGAGCAAATGCACTGAGTAGTGTTTTACCTGTTTGTTGACTGAGTAAGCCCACTGGATGTAATCATACCTCTTGACTTCTTTGATCACGAATTCTGGACAAAGCCAAAAAACAAAACGTGAAAAGGCCCAAAATCAAGGACAGTTTTTAAATATTCTTGGACTTTACTTAAAAAAAATAACAGAACAACAGGTTTTGCATCTACATGCATTTTCTGAATAACAGGTATGGAATTCTGTTTGGTATTAACCTCAAGAGATAAGGATAAAATATGCAACAAAAATCAAATACATTCTGCAAATCCTGGGACAGTAGAGAGATATGGGCATGTTTGTCCTTTTGCAGGGTTGAGACAGGATAACTGCCTGGTTAAGTGATTTTCTCAGAATACCAGAATAGGCAAATTAAGGTGAAAAGAATCAGACCCTATACTCTGGACACAAGAACCAGCCGATTAACAGTTTAGAACTTTAGTCCTCTAAGCTAACTGCCACTTTGCCTGAGAATATGATAATCTGGATGACAGACTGGGAATATACCAATGTTGTTAAGGTGGGTCAAAAGAGTGTCCAATATCTATCTAGCATGTTACGATTATATAAGAAGAGGTACCTAGCACTACATAGAAATAAAAATAGAAAATTCACCCTGGGGATCACTTCTGCGGCACTGCTCAACAGGGGTAGAGGAAAATAATTTTCTTGGGTGGCGAAAGCCAGGGAACCTTTTTGGCTAGGCTTATATAGGCCCCAGGGTTGATAGCTTAGCACCTACCTATGAACCAATGAACCTATGAACATATGGGAATAAAGGAAAACACCTGAGCAGCAGTCTACACTGTCACAAAAACACCACATCTTCCAATGAAGCAAAAAACAATGAAATAAAAATAAAAAAGTCCCGACACAAATGTGGTTTCACCGATTTAATAGCACAAAACACAAAGATCCCAATGACTGAGCGCTTTCACCATAAGAATGGCTTCATCGGAGTAACGTTGGTTGGTACAAACAACATTTAAATACTGCATTCCCTAACTGCTGACCAATCCACATTGAATGACATCATCGCAAAAATTAAAAAAAAAAACAGTTGATTATACATGAAATATAAAAACATAAATGAACCAAGATACAAGATAAAAATGCACTTGTACAATATGCTTAAAGATATAAAATGTTGTAATGCTGATATACATTGTTAAATATATAAAAATACATTTTATTTAATCACATTTGCTTTGGCCTTAAGTGTAGGAAGAATAGCAATACTGTCATTGAGGCCAGGTGGATGCATAGCATTTAGCCTAAGTTGCCACATGGTCTCCAAATGTTCCACCTTTAGTTTCAAGTCACCTCCTTTTTCACTACTTTTCACCTTGTCAAGGACAAAGAAAATACACTTTTTAAAATTAGTACAACATGTATTATGTCTATAGAGCACATTGTGAGCATCTTTATTTCTGATGGCCCTAACATGTTCAGTCATCCTTTCCTTAAGTCTTCGTATAGTTTTGCCCACATAAAAATGGGTGCAGCTGATACAGGTGGCAACATATACTAACATGTTAGTGTTACAGCTGCACCTTCCCGGGCAGCTCAAAGAATGTCTGTAACCAGGTATGGACACATATGGGCCATCATTGATGTACTTACATACCCTACAGGTCCCACATGTGTACATTCTAGATATAAAACACTTGCAACTAGAATTCTCCATAATATCCTTAACATTTCTACCTTGACTGTAAACTATCCCAGGTCTCGGGCCAAGAATTTCCTTACTTGCATCCTTAAGACCAAAGTGCCATGCATAGTTAATGGCTGAAACAATATCTTGGGAGAGGTAATTATATCTAAGGACCATTGTAGATGAACCATCAGACTGTTGTTGGGGTGGTTTTACTGGTAACCCAGCATGAAGTATAGGTTGGTAAAGTGTATCTCTCTTCTTTAAAACCTCATGTATGACCATCAAAATTAATTTTAAGGGATCTCTCCTATCTAAAAACATCCCTACAAGTTGAAACAACTCACGTTTAAAAGTATCAGAGTTGCTCACCAATCTCGACAGTCTGACCATCTGCCCCTTGATGATTCCCTTCTTCTGGTGATAAGGGTGACAACTACTAAAATGGAGCACAGAATTTTCAAAAAGTTTCCTTCCTATGGATACCACTTTCAAGAATCCCCCCATCAAAATTCAAATGGATATCTAAATAATTTATCTCACATGCATACCAAAAGTTGGTGAACCTGAAAAAAGTAGTGGTGTTATATAAAAAATTCAAGGAACTCATTGGTCTCCTGTTCAGTCCCTTTCCATAGAATCAAAATATCATCCAAGAATCTGTTATATAACAGGATCTTGGACATAAATCGAGATGTAAAGATATAATTTACTTCCCAGTATAGAAGTACCAAGTTGGCAAACACAGGAGCACACTTGGCTCCCATGGTCACTCCTGCAATTTGTTGGTAAATTTCCCCTTCGAAGAGCAAAAAATTATTCTTAAGGACCAATTCCATTAGATAACCAGAAAGTTAATCCTGTTCTTATTGCAAGTTTTGCTGTTGACTAAGCTTTCTCTAAAGAAATCAAGGCCCTCCTCATGAAGTATGGTGGTAAATAAATTTATCACGTCTATGGTAAGAAACGTGAAGGGCTCAGATAAATCAACACCCCTAAGTCTTTCTAAACAATGCCATGAGTCCCTTAAAATATGTTTAGATTCCCCCAAAACTATTTTGGTAAAGGAATCCACAAAAGCTGCCAATGGCTCAGTTTTAGACCCCTTAGCAGTCACAATGGGTCTAAAAGGGGGGTTAGAAATAGACTTGTGTGTCTTCGGTATGCTGAAAATTACTGGAATAACAGGATGTGGAACCAACAGATACTTGTGTTCTTCCTCATCTAACATACCCTAAAATAGTGCATCTAACAAAAATAAATCAATTTTCGAATAGGCCTTGTTAACCTCATTGATACTGGCCCACATATAAGTAGACTGGTCATTTAAAATTTCAGACATCGTGAAGGCGTAGTCATACTGTGACATAATGAACATGCCCCCACCTTTGTCAGGTTTCATCAAACGTAACTCGTGATTATTGGCTAAACTAAATAGTATCTTTCTCTCCTCAGTGGCCAAGTTGTCTTGAACCATTTTGTTTTTGTTAGAATTCAAAATCCTTCTCATTTTGGCTTCACAGAGCCTCTCAAAAATTAATAGGTCTAGATTTGGAGGTGCTATGAATAAGCTACTTCTGTGCAATGAAACATTGTCCTTGCTTAAAGAATAACCATTAAAATAATTTTAAATTAAGCTGTCTAGTGTACAATTTCAAATTAATCAACACATCAGCAATATCCAAGGAAAACTCAGGAACAAAAGTTGTACCCTTGCTCAATAAGCTGTGATGAACACTGTTAATAGTCATTACAGTATAATTATAGATACTAAAGTCGTCTTTCTTAAATATATCACAATATGAGGGTCAACAGGTACATCACAATCAACAAAGGACTCACAGTCACCCAGTACTTCACCCGAGTATAAACTCCCACTATCACATGATACACTTAATTGGGCCCTCGGCCCTGTTGTTCTTGTAGTGGTAACTCTTGTTGTAATAGTTCCCATTGTTGTGTAACCTGCTGTTGTTGTATTGACCCCCCTTCCCTCTGTTCCTCAACCTCTTGGACCTTCTCGGCCCATCGTTCTCCTCCAGAAAATGCTCGTTGTTTAATTCAGACACCTCAATATTGTCAATAGACCCGGTCTGAATTGGACCCACAGAGAAACCCTCACCCCTCTTAGGGTCCTTTACACCAATAGGTTACGCACAATCATTTTGATAGTCATTCATGTCCCTAATCAATTTTTTCATTTAGTGTTCATACTGTTTTTCACAAAGTTATCAGCATCCTTTAAAATCTGATTGGATTTGTTAAGATATTTGCTAAACAACAAATCTTTGACAATGTTCTGATGTATAGCATTCAGTTCATCCTCCAGGACTGCCAACCTGGAAGTATTGTGCTTTATGATAATTTTTAACAAGTCCAAACCTGTATTGTTGAAAAGTTCAACAAGTTCACTCTAAGCAGGGGAACTACCTTCAATTCCCATGGGTAGCTTCCATATCCGAAGGCCTTACACTTTTTTACTGTTTTCTCAAAAGAATCCAACTGTTTGCTCAAAGTGGGCTGCTCATTTCTCTCCTCATTCAAGTCTAAGAAACTTGCTGTGGACAACCTAGGCCATTCGCCGAAGTCCCGCCCCTGAGCCAACTGCTGTTAGTTGGAATGGCCAGAAAC
The DNA here is from genome assembly GCF_019279795.1 of Protopterus annectens. Taxonomy (NCBI): domain Eukaryota; kingdom Metazoa; phylum Chordata; order Ceratodontiformes; family Protopteridae; genus Protopterus; species Protopterus annectens. The sequence continues at coordinate 525,778,067 of NC_056749.1, read as the reverse complement.
CCTCCTTCCTTCCTAAGGGGGCATATGTAGAGTGTACAGCTCAGCTTGAGTGCTTGTGAGAGTAACATTGAACTCACAGCAGCAGCAGTTTCTCCCCTTGAAATAAGTGATGTTAGTTTCTGCACAGAGGATGTTAATTCTCCTGTTAAAGCTTCCATCTGTCAAATGGATGTAGCACAAAAAAGTGCTCTATTAAACAGCCACCACGTCAGTCAGGAAATCAAACTGTCACAAAAAACAATGAAATAAAAGTAAAAAAGTCCCAACACAAATGTGGTTTCACCGATTTAATAGCACAAAACACAAAAATCCCAAAGACTAAGCGCTTTCACCATAAGAATGGCTTCATCAGAGTAATGTTGGTTAGTACAAACAACATTTAAATACCCCATCCCCTAACTGCTGACCAATACACATTGAATGACATCATCGTAAATTTTTTTAAAAAAGCAGTTGATTATACATGAAATATAAAAACATAACTGAACCAAGATACAAGATAAAAATGCACTTGTACAATATGCTTAAAGATATACAATGTTGTGATGCTGATATATGTTGTTAAATATATATAAAAATTAATTTTATTTAATCACATTTGCTTTAGCCTTAAGTGTAGGAAGAATAGCATTACTGTCATTGAGGCCATTTGCATGCATAGCATTTAGCCTAGGTTGCCACATGGTCTCCAAATTTTCCACATTTAGTTTCAAGTCACCTCCTCTTTCACTACTTTTCACCTTCTCAATGACAGAGAAAATAAACTTTTTAAAATTAGTACAACATGTACTATGTCTATAGAGTGATTTGTGAGCATCTTTATTTCTGATGGCCCTAACATGTTTAGTAATCCTTTCCTTAAGTCTTCGTACAGTTTTGCCTACATAGAAACTGGTGCAGCTGATACAGGTGGCAACATATACTAACATGTTAGTGTTGCATCTGCACCTTACCGGGCAGCTCAAAGAACGGCTGCAACCAGGTATGGACACATATGGGCCATAATTGATGTACTTACATACCCTACAGGTCCCACATTTGTACATTCTAGATATAAAAGACTTGCAACTAGAATTCAACATAATGTCCTTAACATTTCTCCCTCGACTGTAAACTATCCTAGGTCTCGGTTATCTCGGCTATTGCAGCAAGTTTCACAAGCAGAAGGGAAAGTCACTGGTTCCAGTTCATGTCCAAGTCTTTCTGGTAAACATTTTCAATGCAAACAAATGGGACATATATGGTACAGATGTCTATAATAACAACATGAAGAACTAAAGTTGCATGAGACAGAAATCAGAGAGAGAATTGTGAGAAGGGTGACTTATCTGGGGAGAAGTATTGTACTAAACTGCCATAAGGCTCTATACCCTATCCTGCTGAAGGGGAAAGAGACAATTGCTAAAAGGGATTTAGCATCAGAAAAAAAGATTGTTAATCCTGCAGTTTTTAAAAAGGAAATATGCTTTCCTATGTAGTCCACTTCACTCGACTCCACTCCACTCCAATGCACTCCAGTTAGGGCTTTAAAGGAACACATTTCCAGGTACCTTTGTCCAAACCTTTGTTGGTTTGGGAAAGGGGGATGGGAAAAAGCAGTTTGCAGTATTTGAATTTATCACAGCATATGTTTTGATAAGAAATGACTGATGCAGTACCTTGTGTGCATGCAGATATATGCAGCTATGCATGGAGTTAAGTATGCAGAGATGGTAGCGGGGGGGGGGGAGACACAGTCAACATCCACACCCACAACAGAACCTGGTGACGAGGCAATTTAAGGGGACAGCGAAGCAGTAGCAGCATGTGTGGATCTGGGCCACAGATGTTAAAAGCTGCTAGGCTTACCTTATAAGGGGCTAAGGAGGCAGTCAGGTGAAATAGGCAAACGTGAAGTGAAACCACAACTGTCAAAAATACCAGACTTCTTTAATAAGAGAGACTAGGGAGGATCACAAAGAAAGCTATGAGAATAGACATTCTGTTAGATCCACCATACAGAACTTGTTGGAAATAGACAATGAGTGTGCTGAAACTCAGGGGCAAAGGGAATATATGTATACTGGGACAAGGGATTACTATACAGAGAATGGCCTCTACACAAGGGCTAAAGGGAGAAGAAATGCAACGCCTGGATTTTGTAAGGGTCTGCTAATGGAAAAAATCTGCCTATAGCCCAGTATATTCCTTTCTAAAGCTATATGAATATAAAGTGCACAAAAATCAAGGATTAGGCAAACATCCTATTGGCTAGGAGCTTAAACAAAATATATGACAGTACTGCAGGCAGTAGCAGCAGTGCCAGGAAGGTGAGGGTCAGGAGATACAGTTAAGGCTGCTCTGATTAATTTGCTTTTTATTGAAGATCTGTTTCATTCTTTAACCAAGAGCATTGAGAAAGTATTGCAGAAAAGAGATATTCTAGGTGGCTGTAGTTTATGCTACCACATACGTTGAGGCAAAGACTATGCCCTGTGTTGTGGTGGACAGTGTAGCAAATGTCATATTAGAAATTTCAAGCTGGATAGGTTTTCTGTGGTTAATACTGGTGGACAGAGGTGTTTATTCCATGTCAGATCTGCTGATCTGTTTATTGAAACATTGTGAGGGAAAGCATATGAAGAGTACCACAGTTATCCACAGACGAATGGTCTGCTGGAGATGTTTAACTCTAAAGATCATGTAGAAAGCATTATGTGATGAGATCATGCTGGTATGACACAAGTACCTGCCCTGTCTCCTGTTCTCATACATAGAAGCACCTGAGAACCCACAAGTTTAACCTTTGTATTTTTAAAGAAGGGGCCCTGCATTTATTTTGTGAAAAGCTTAAGGATGAATATGATTCCCTTAAAAAGTCTATTGTAGAATATACCCAGACTTTCAGGACTAGGCTTATAGAGTTTAGAGGGTTGGCACAGGAACACAGAGCACAAACACAACACCAGCAAAAGGTCTGGTATGACTGGACTGCTAGATACCAAAAATATACTATTTGGCTGAATGTAACGGTGCTTATTTCAGTTCAGTAGAATAAACTACAGATATCAGTGGGGGTTCCTTACACTAGTAAGGGAAAGGTAAGTAGCACTAACAAAATGATGGAGGTGGTACATAGCAAGATGAAGCCACACCATATCAGTATGTGAACTGGTTTCATAAGAAATCAGAGGGGGCCTTGTGGTGGACCTTCTCACTGAGGCTTGGCCTGACATCTTAGTGGATAAACCAGTACTTCTAAAGCAGTTATCATCTTTCCTGATTCAGGAAGTCTGGGAAGTACCATTGGAGCTTTGTGATATGTTCCTTGGCAAGTTGACTTGTAGTCCACTGATGGTGTACCATGTGGACACGGAGATCCAATAGTCTATTGAAAAGGCTCCTTATAGTGTGCCTGAGAAAGTCAAGCAAACTATGTAGTAGGAGCTACTGGAGACAGGAAATACTGGGGGCAACCCAGGAATTTCAAAGTCCCTGGGTCTCAACAGTAGTGTTAATGCCCAAGAAAAATGAGGACACTAGGTTCTGTGTAGGCTATGCCTAGGACAGATGAAGTTTTATATCAGTTTGGTCAAGCTAAGTATCTAACTAGTATTACCTGATAAAGGTTCACTAGCAGGTACCCCTTGACACCTTCAACAATAGAGTGGCCAGTTCTGGTCATGGCAGGTGCTAGCATTTTGGAAAATGCCAAGTTTGGAGTCCCCTAGACACTTATAGTCTGAGTATCACCCTGTCACTGCCACCCCTCATAAGCAAGCTTTTAGTTCATGCTGCAAACTTTTAGGAGTATTGCACACAGACTGACCTGTAGCTACAATGGTCTTATATTACAACAGGCCTACGTACCACACTATGTTGTCCCATCTCACAAAGGGACACTTACAGTTACTGGCATTTAGATGCAACAATAATACATTACAACAAGTCTATGTATAGGTCTGGACTTAGGTGAAATGGCACCCTAGACCTACTGTTTCAAAAGCCCCCCCTACACACACACACACACACTCTCCAGTCGTCCCTTCTGAACCCCCCCTTCTTGAGCTCCTCATATTATGTACATTACTTTTTCCTTCCTTTCTCACATTCTGCCTTACTCTTCAGCTTTTTCAATAAGCCATAACTTTCTTTATGCTCTGAAGTGCATTTTAAAGTTTTTTTCCTTTTTGCACAATCCTTTCATCCGGTGATAAATTGAACAGAGATTATGATTAAGGAAAGAAATTCACTGTTGTTGTTCAGCTTAAGTTTTCCTTGCATCCTTTCAACTTACCTTTCCTGACCAAAACAGCACAGTATTAACCATTTAGGAAATAACTCAAATAAGCCAGAGCCCAAGAAGCCACAGGGTTACAGATGCTCTGGGATGCATTTTAGAGCATTTTATCAGCCTTTTAATCCAGTGGTGGCCTAAACAAAAATCATGAGAAAGAAAAGAATTTTAGCCTTGTTTTTTTCTTTCAAGACATAAGTTGTGCCTAAGGCTTAATGTTCAAAGCTGACAAAATCATAGCTCACAATAAACTGACAAGCCAGTTGTTTTAGGAATACATAGGCCCTATCTAGGAATACTGCCTGTATCCCTAACCTCCCCACGAAAGACATTCACTGCCTACGCATCCCTCTGATGTTAGACTGGGATGAAAGCAGAGGTTCAAATTGCCTTAGTCATGTATTTCAAGTGAATGTTGATTTACATATGCACATACATATACATGTATGTATATACACATACACGTATACATATACACATACACACCCATATACATATAGTATGCCTCCTTACTCCACACTCCTCATCCCTAACCCTCAAAGCAGCCACCTGTATATGTGCCTGATGTGTGATTATGAAGAAAGTGAAAAAATAAAAATACAGTGCTATATTCTAATGTTTTGCTCTTAGACAGTACAATGCTCCTACACAAGCTACAGTGAACTACTTTGTACGCCTCTAAGGTCTGTGAGAAAAGTAAACGAAAACAATGGCCACACTGTCCTTGGCTCAAACACATGCTATAATAACCTCTTGTGCATACCTCAAAGGTTTGACTATGATGAAAATTAAAGAAGTAACAACCACACAATCCTGCCACATAACCTACAGCAGTTTTCTGTACACACAAATATCTGAGCGGGGCTGGTATTAGAGTGGGTGCGGTTGAAGCTATTATCAGCTTTATCCTAAAAGGGTCATATCACAGTGCTTCAGCTCTTCTTAAAATCCAAAGTTTGCACTGAGATAAGTCAGTCTGGGCTGCCGATCTCTCTAGTACTTACCTTGCTCATGTTCATTATCAGCTTTATCCTAACAGGGTCATATCGCAGCCCTCTTCAGGTTAAAAAGCATAATCAGGAAATTAATATTTTTTCCACATTTTTCTTCAACCAGCAGCAGCTCTTGTGTGGCCCCCACATAGTCAAGGATGATTAAGACGGGTGTCCCTACAGTCATGGATATTTCAGGGACTTAAAGCTGGCTATGTAGTTAGTTTTAGTGCAGAAAATATCCAGCAGCAGGGTTTAACTAAGCCAGGGGCACTATGTCAGTGGTAAAATATTTAATGGAATTGTGATGCCAATTACTTGATAAAACTCTGTTACTATAACCAGAAATATCTTTGAATTTTAAAGGAGATATAAGAGTTAGTTTATTAAATGTACAAGACTGCTGTACTAGCTTCTGTTGGTTTGACAGACATGTTACAAAATATCAGGATAAGGTAACTTGCTGTGGTTGGGGGCCCCCCAGGAATAGGAGGCCCCTAGCAACTGCAGGATTTGCTGGTGCCTAAAACCATCTATGGTTCTGGTGATATTTATGTGCTATTTGAAATCATCAAAATGTGTTTTAGGATAAAAAATGTATCGGCAGCTTTCCATGGGTTGAGGGGCTGCCTCTTGTCAGGAACTGAAGACTATGACCTTGCTTACCTGAATGATATTGCAATTTCCAGCATGTCCTACCAATACTATATGCAGCCTATTGTGTAGGTGATGGACAACTAGAAAGGGCAGAGTCAACTAAGACAAGTCTCAGTATTACAAAAGGCTGTGGATTCAATTTCCACATCAGATAATTGGATTTATTATCTAGTGCTGTCACTGCTGTGCAGCATGGGGGGGTTGCACTCCTAAGTGTATAATCCTTTGGGTGAGACATTAAACTAAGGCCCCATCTGCTGGGCTTTGTGGTAGCTCAGGTTCATGTAAAAGATCCCACACCACATATTGGAAAGAGTAGTTTTTTTATTGATATATACATTACATATTATGCACATATTGACATATTTACAGATCTCCATACATTATAAACTTCAATTTAAGCACCCCCCTCTTTTTTCCACAACCAAAACATTATTTTCTTCAGAATCTTTGTTAAAGTCCATTTTCCATTGTATTTGATTTCCTTTAGTCTCTTGTTCCATATAGTCCATGAAACATAAAAATTACTCTAGCCGTTTTCTTCACTTCTTCCTCTTTTCATGCACCATAATAACTGAATACTATTATGTCCATATTTATTTGCTTATATTTTAACAAACTTTTCAACCTTTTATATTTACATATTTCTTTCCACAAATTAACGCTTTCACATTTCAAAAACACATGCTCAGTAGTCTCAAACTCTCCACATTTATTACATTTTCTCTCTTGCTTTTTCTTGTATGGCATATTTCCTTAGCCGGCAGTTTTCTAATAGACAATCTCCATCAAAATTATTACAATCTTTAATCTTTTTATAGTTATTGTATCTCATCATTATGGCTTTTTTCTCATCAATTTCAGACCTGAAATTGTCCATTAAAACGACTTCAAATGTAAAAGTCATGGGCAATCAGAATTGCCACATAGCTGAAACACCTGATGTTCATAAGGGTCATTTGCATATATCACATGAGCCTCTGTTACAGGAGGTTTGAGAGGTCACTCATTGGAAGCTGTAGCTTGGCTGGAGTTTTCATACTTAATAGGAATCATACAGATGTTAGCAACATAAGCAATTTTTCCTGTTACCATGTTCCAAAATTAGTCATATCCTTTACTTCTTTGAGTACATTATCCAGTTGCTGTTGTCTGTTTTCATTCCTTTCTTCCAAATATTATTCTTAATATATCTGTATATTTTTCATTGAACTCAATACCTCCTATCATACCTTGAAAACCAAATCAGTTACTTTTTATTTTTACTTACACTATTTTTTAAATTTATACTTGTTTTCTTTTATTTCTTCCATCCATACTTTATTTTTAACAATTAGTACAATATCATCCTCATAATTATACATTATTGGCAATTGTACCTCCTTCATCATTTTGTATGCACTGCAGTATTACATTCATAACTAATGAAAAATTACACCACTAGCTGGGCATCCCTGCTTTATTCCACATTATATATTTATATCTTTCCCAAGCCAGCTATTTACATTTAGTTTCACATAGTTCCTTTCATAAACTGAATTTATTACTTGCAATATTTTTTGCTTATATTATATGCCTGCAAAATTCCCCATAATGATTTATATTGAATATTATCATAGGCTTTACTTATATCCCCTATCTTTGCTTCTACATTTTCATTTATTATCATTAGCTATCTCTCTTATTATCCATAATAACTCTTGACTTTCTTTTCCTTTTATTCTGAATATATTTTGGTCAGATATTCTATCCATTTTTTGTAACCTTTTTGTTATTATTCTCATGAAAAATGTATAATCTGTATTATACAACGACTCCCCATTAATATTCCAAAACGTGCATGCTGATTAGTCAGCGTGCACGTTGTAAATCAGAGTTATAGTAATGGAAAAAGGTCCGGTCGCCCGGAATTTTTCCATTAGTATAACTCTTTTTTTTTTTTTTTACAGCAACGGCGAACGCAAGATCTCCGTTGCTTTTTACAACCTGTCTCGCTATGTTAAATGAGTTTAACATAGTGAGACAGCTTTTAAAAAAAGCAACGGAGCATCTCCGTTGCTTTTTTTAAAGCTGTCTCGCTATTTTAAACCCATTTAACATAGCGAGACACTTTAAAAAGCAACGGAGATCTTGCTTTCTCTGTTGCTTTTTTCAAAACTGTCTCACTGTGTTAAATGGGTTTAACCTAGCGAGACAGCTTTAAAAAAAGCAACGGAGATGCTCTGTTGCTTTTTTAAAGCTGTCTCGCTATGTTAAACTCGTTTAACATACCGAGACAGTTTGTAAAAAGCAATGGAGATCTTGCTTTCTCCGTTGCTTTTGCCCACAGCTCTGATGTACTGCATAAGTATACGAATGCACAATACATCAGAACTGCCGCAGAATACCAGACAGCTGTGGAAGGGCAGCAAGGAGGCATTATACAATGCCATTATTTAAGAAAAGTAATTATTTTTTTTCTTAAATAATGTCATTGTATAATAGCAATAACCCACTTCTGGGTGTGGGTAATGCTGGATTTACCCACGGCTGGCTTTGTTTGGCCACTCAGGCTTCGCCCTCGTGACCAAATCACACCAACAGTGGGTAAATCCAGCATTATCCACACCCAGGCATGGGTTATTGCTATATTATACAATGACCCCCATTAATATTCAAAAACATGCAAGCTGATTGGTCGGCATGCACGTTGTAAATCAGAGTTATAGTAATGGAAAATTGTCCAGTTGCCCAGACTTTTTCCATTACTATAACTCTTTTTTTACAGCAACGGAGAACGCAAGATCTCTGTTGCTTCACACTGTCTCGCTATATTAAATGAGTTTAACATAGCGAGACAGCTTTAAAAAAAGCAACGGAGATTCTCCGTTGCTTTTTTTAAAGCTGTCTCACAATGTTAAACTCCTTTAACATAGCGAGACAGTGTGTAAAAAGCAATGGAAATCTTGCTTTCTCCTTTGCTTTTTTCCAAACTGTCTCGCTATGTTAAATGGGTTTAACATAGCGAGACAGCTTTAAAAAAAGCAACGGAGATTCTCTGTTGCTTTTTGTAAAGCTGTCTTGCTATGTTAAACCCATTTAACATAGCGAAACAGTTTGTAAAAAGCAACGGAGATCTTGCTTTCTCCATTGCTTTTGCCCACAGCTCTAATGTACTGTGTAGGCATATGCATGTGCAGTACAAAACTGCCATAGAATACCAGACAACTGCAGAAGGGCAGCAAGCAGGCATTATACAATGCCATTATTTAAGAAAAGTAATTATTTTTTTTCTTAAATAATGTCATCGTATAATAGCAATAACCCATTTCTGGGTGTGGGTAATGCTGGATTTACCCACGGTTGTCTTTGTTTGGCCACTCAGGCTTTGCCCTCGTGATCAAACCACACCAACCGTGGGTAAATCAGCATTACCCACACCCAGGCATGAGTTATTGCTATATTATACAACGACCCCCCATTAATATTCCAAAACGTGCACACTGACCAATCACCCAGACTTTTTCCATTAGTATAATTTTTTTTTTTTTTTTTTTTACAGCAACGGAGAATGCAAGATCTCCGTTGCTTTTTTATAACCTTTCTTGCTATGTTAAATGAGTTTAACATAGCGAGACAGCTTTTAAAAAAAGCAATGGAGCATCTCCGTTGCTTTTTTTAAAGCTGTCTCGCTACGTTAAACCCATTTAACATAGTGAGACACTTAAAAAAGCAATGGAGATCTTGCTTTCTCCGTTGCTTTTTTCAAAACTGTCTCACTATGTTAAATGGGTTTAACCTAGCGAGAAAGCTTTATAAAAAGCAACAGAGATTCTCAGTTGCTTTTTTTAAAGTTGTCTTGCTATGTTAAACTCGTGTAACATAGCGAGACAGGTTGTAAAAAGCAACGGCGATCTTGCTTTCTCTGTTGCTTTTGCCCACAGCTCTGATGTACTGCATAAGTATACACATGCGCAGTACATCAGAACTGCCGAAAAATACCAGACAGCTACAGAAGGGCAGCATGGAGGCATTATACAATGCCATTATTAAAGAAAAGTAATTCTTTTTTTTCTTAAATAATGTCATTGTATAATAGCAATAACCCACTTCTGGGTGTGGGTAATGCTGGATTTACCCATGGTTGGCTTTGTTTGGCCACTCGGACTTCGCCCTTGTAACCAAACCACACCAACTGTGGGTAAATCCAGCATTACCCACACCCAGGCATGGGTTATTGCTATATTATTCAATGTTATAGGTCTCCAATTTTTTATCTCCTCTTTATTTCCTTTTTTAAGTATAATTTTTTATAACTCCTGTATATATATTTTTCTCTTTAATTCCAGTTTTTACCCATTCATTCATAACTTCTATAAAAATTATTTTTTTTGCCACTCCTTCATGTTAATATCTTTTAAAATTTCATTCATTTCTTTCATAGTTTTTTTTGTTCTAAATACTCATTATCTTCATTATTCCTACTTGCTATCTTATTTGCTTACCTTCCTTTTTTTTAATTCTCTTATTATTTTCCTTATTTTATTATTTTACTTAAATATGGTGCTATCTCTTCTTTCTTTCCTTGTAAACAATATTTTGTTTATATAACAAGTGGTTAGTTTTAATTTGGTTCATTTTATATATTTCTCTTTCTTTTTCATAAAGGGACTTTTTCTTCTCTAATAAATCTCTGAATGTTTCTTGACTTAATATCTTATATCTGTCTTTTTCTTTTCTTTTCTTCCTTATACATTCTAAAATGCTTTTTATCTTTCTCTTTAAAATGAAGCCACCAAACAGTTCAATTCTCATAAAACTCTCTCATATTCATATGATTTTTCCATAATTCCATAAGTTCTTTTTCTCTTCTAAATCAAATTCCTTTTTATTAATTCTCTTTATTCCTTTCCTATTATATATGCCTCATTTTACTGTACTTTAACCCATACAACCACATGATCCAAACATCAAACATACTTAATTCCCTTTTCTTTAACTTTTAAACTATCAGATATTAAAAAATAATCAATTTCTGTCCTAACTTCATTCCTTTTGTAGGTCCAGTGGTTATTCTCCACTTCTCACAATTTCTTTAACCATTTTAACATCACATTTGCTCTTATTTTTTCTTAAATTCCCAGTTAAAATCCCCCACCACTTTAATGTCCATATTTACACAAACATATTCAAGAATATTTTAAAACATATATTTTTTTGTTACATATACATATAAAGCTATAATTCTATACACATGTTTTTCCATCTCAAGTCTATTATCGTAATTCTTTGTAGTTCCACTATGGTTACATCTAATATTTCAATGTTTTCTTGGCATAATATACATATGCCTGAGCATATTTCTTACCCCATGTTCCAAACTACCACACCATTCCAAAGTTTTTCAGTTTGTGTTCTTTTTTCTTCTGTTAATAATTTGATATCTTCTAAAAAATAATAATATATGCATCTACTGCAGCACACCATTGTAATATACTTATTCTCCTCTTAAGATTTTTTCATACTGTTCACACTTAAAGCTAATATTTTCAGCTTTTAAGAACAGTTAGTGTAATAAAATTGTTATCCCTTTCCTTTCTTATTTTCTCCAAGCATTATATTTTAAAATTTTCTTTTCCTTTCTTTTACGCTTTTCCTTATTGAATTATTTTTATTTCTTACTGTATGCTAGTCAACTTCTTCCTCACTTGTCTCCTCTTTTTCTTTTTCCTTGTTACTTTCTTCAACTTCATGTACAACCTCTTTATTAGTCACATCTTTTTGTCCATTTTTGTGTATAACACATTGTTCTATCTCTTTCTCCTGTATAACTTTTCTTTAATTTTCTTGCACATTCATTTCAGATTCTAGCCATGAACGATCAGTATTGCCACATTTTATGCACTTTAAATCACATTTTTTGCAATATGCCCTGTTTTGCCACATAAATAACATTTTTATTGTATTCATTGATTAAATAATCATTTTTTCCGCAAAAATAAAAAGTCTTTGGTTGATGCCTGTATTTCACAAAACCCCTATTACCATGAACATTAATAATACTAGAAACATGCATAACATTATCATTTTCCATTTCATAGGATCATGGGAGGTTACTACACTAATGGCCCTGGGACCCTTACAAGCCTAGCAAAGAGTGTATCCCAAAAAAAGAAACTTTAGTCAGCACCTGTTGCCCCTGTCAGTAAGAGACACGGGTGGAACCCCTGGGATAAATTTGTGGTTTTCCATCCACTCATCAAGGTTGCACTTGAAGAGGGTTAGTGAGTGCTCTGTTTGACATGTATGGGAAGTCTATTCCAGAGATGGGCAACCTCTTGGAGACAAACCCGTCTCTCCACCAGGTTTCATTGATGTAACATATTAGATTCAGGCCTTTCAAGTGGGTAATGTATGAGGAGTTAAATTTATGGATATGGAGCATCTCTAGTAGGGCAGGGTCCGAGATTGCCTTGTAGGCGAGACACAGATCACCCCTGAAAAATCTGTACAATACCGAATAGAGTGATATTGATTTGAGCCTGTCCGCATAGGACAGGTGTTAGAGGCCATGGATTCTCTTTGTGAGGTATTTCAGTGACATTTCTATTTGGTGCAGATGTTTGGAGACCTACATACCAAATGGGGCATTATACTCAATTATTTGTCTGATGAGAGAGGAGTATAGAGAGGTAATAACCTCCTTTTGTCTGGATGCAATGCCTTTACTTATCAGATGAACCCAGTAAAAGGCTTTTCTGACCACTGCCGCTACATTATGGTGGAATGAGAGATTGTAATCAACCTGTGTGCCCAGGTGTCTCACCACAGGTTGTGTACTTAGGGGGCTGCAATTGATGTGGTAATCAGTGCAGGCCGTATTTTTGCTGAATGGTACAATGATACATTTTTTGCATTTAACTTGAGGCCATGACTTTGGCACCAGTCATTAGTTGCTGTGACACCCTCTTGTAGTATGTTAACATCATCTGGGGAGTCAATGACAGCATCCAACTTGCAGTCATCTGCAAACTTGGCCAGCCACATGCCTTTTGTCTTTGCCTGAACATCTGAGAAGTAGACCCCAAACATTAGGCGTCCTAAGAGAGATACCTGGGGAACTCCACTAGTGAAAGGTTTGCTATCGGAGGTGGAGGTTCCTATCTTGATTTTGAGGGTCCTGTTGGTGAACCAGTTGACCACTCACTTGATGAGATAGGGATTTATTCCAAGTTGTGTTAGCTTTTTGATGATGCCTGAGTTAGGGATTATTTCAAAAGCCTTGGCCAAGTCAAGATAAGCTGTATGCACTGACTTTACCTCATCCAGGGCCTTAGTAACAGTCTCAAAGAAGTCAACCAGGTTCAACAGGCAAGATCTGCCCTTGACAAATCCAAACTGGGTGGGGTCAAGGGCTTGGAGATTGCCTATGTCCTTGTTTATGAGATCCATAATAATATGCTCCATGGCTTTACAAATCAGACTTGTCAAGCTAATGCGATGATAGTTTCCAGGGTCTGTAGTGGCACCACCTTTGTGCAAGGGAATGACAATGACAGTTCTCCACTCTGCTGAAATTAAGCCTGTACTTAGGCTGTGGTTGAATAGGATGCTCAGTGGTGAAGCCAGTTCTTACTTAGTGCAGAATATAGCCTGGGATACTATCAGGTCCCATGGAAGCTGTGTTCTTTGCCTTAGATAGTGCCTTTAGCACTTTATCTATGGATATGTGAGGTGCAGAACAAGTATCAGGGATGGAAAAAGGGCCTTTGGTGGGATAGGGGGGTGAAGTTTGCTCTGAACCTCTCTACTAGCAGGTTGGCTACGTCAACAGGATTGGTGTAAGTGATACTGTTAAGTACTAATTCAGAACAAACCTGGGCTTTGCCATGGAGGTTCCTGATGTAACTGAAGAAGGCTTTGTGGTTTCCCTTTGTTTTGGAGGCTAGCTTCAATTCATAATTGGCTTTGGAGGCTTTAACTAGTGATCTAATTTGCTTGTTGTGTCTAAGGTGGGAGTTTTTCCAATTAGGAAAATATTCCTTTTACCCTTGGACAACAGTTTCTTCCTTTTATTGTAAAGCCTGTTGATAGAGGATGTCCACCAAACAGGTTTCTGTTTCCTTGAGGAGCAGGATTTAGTTCTATTGGGTATGTCTGAGTCCATGCAGTTGAACAGGTGCTTGTATACTGCATTAGCGTACTGTTCAGCATAGTTGTCTGCATCCTGTGAGGGGGATGGTGGTGTGAAGCTACACATACCCTCCCTTAAGAGGTTGTAGTCAGCTTTTGAGAAGTTTTTTAGCTTGATTATATTTGGGGGGTTTGGGTGGGTTAGAAACTTTGATGATCTGATCTCACCAGGGAAGAACATACTATGGGAGTGGTGCAGCAGTCACCCATGTTGGTGAGAACCAAGTCCAGAATGTTATCTCCCCTTGTGGGGGAAAAGACAAGCTGGTCTAATGCATTAGAATTGATGAAGTCAAGGAATCATTGAGTGAGTGCATTAGTGCAGGAATAGTTCACCCATTCTATGGTAGGGTAGTTGAAGTCACCAAGGATCAGGGTGTTAAGGGGTACCTTGATGGAGTCAAGTAGATACAGGTAAGAGGAGATGGTGTCCTGAGTCATGGAGGGGGGTCTATAGCTGGCTATAACTTGAATGGGTGTCTTGCCAACTGTCAGTTGCACCTGGAGTAGTTCCAGTGTGTTATGCTGGCAGACCACTCTGAAGGTGTGCCTGTCCTTAATGAAAATAGAGACTCCACCACCCTTAGTCTTCTCGACCTCATTGTGGGGTCAGAATGTGTGGAATCAGGTATAGCCTGGTAAGGCAGAGGTGCTCTCCGCAGCCCTGAACCAAGTTTCCGTGATTGCACAGACATTGGCATCTTCCAGTGCAAGGAGAGCCTCCAGTGTGTGCATTTTCAGGTTAAGGCTGCTAGCATTAAACAGCATGACCTTCAGTTTGATTTTTGACAGATCTTTTACATTGGAAGATTTGTCTTTTGGACAGCGCCTAAAAAAGGCACAATGAGGGAACCGAGAGCCTTGGCCAGGATCCAGAAACCCAGTGGTGATAGGTGGAGGCCATCTCTGGAAAAGCATTTTTTGTTGGTATTGTGGTATTATTCTTGGTGAAGGTAGGATGCTGCTCAGGGTTAGTGTCATACCTGCCTGGGACACATACTCTGGTGAGCTCAGTCATGTCTTTCTTCATATAGTCTAAGGAGGTACATCTCCAGTCATTCACACCAACATGGACAATGACAGAGTTATATTTGTACTTGTCATTGAAAGACTTAAGTGCGTGCGTGATGTGGCAGATTCTGGCACCAGACAGACCTTCTCCATGTCTAGCTTGGTGAGGGAGACATCGGTTTGTCTCACAATTGAGTCACCAATGACTGGTATGTTTGGTTTATTGTTATGCCTTGGGGGCTGTGATGGTTTATTGTATTGTCTTATGGGCTGTGTTTGTGAGACACTGGTTTGTTGTCTGCTGTGTGTGATCTGTTTGGTGTTGTGTGTAAAGTGTTTGTGAGTGTTTCTTTGGAGGTCTATGCTGTTTAGGTAAGTTTTTATTGAGGACCTCTGCATAGGTGTGTTGTGCTTGGCTATGTGATGTACATGGTTTCAATATTACTCAACATTCCCATCTCCCAATCCATAGTCCTCTTTCATCATATATTTTTGTAGTGTCCGTTACTTCTTTACATATAGTTAAAAAATGTTCTTCCAGTTCTTTTGCTTCAACTTCAGTTCTAAACCGGATCATTATTCTTTTATTTTTGTCTGTAAAAAACATGTACCACATATTCTGACCATGGATAAATATTTTTCTTTTGTTCATATGCACCCAAAAAACTGTCATGGCCTGCCCAAACTCAAATATGAAGTCACAAGAAGTATTTTTATTAATTAAAATAAATGCTCTTACATCTTTTGCCTTGACACCCAGAGGTGCTATGACAGAGTCCCAAACCTCATACTTGTCCAAACTTTCTTCTTTTTTACTGCTCACGCACACTGTACACTTCTTTTTGTTTCTTTTATTCTTTCTTTCTGCTTTGTTCCTTCTCCCACAGTTTGTGCACATGTTTTTGTCTCAGGAACTTTTTCTGGCACAGCCTCTTCTTCTCCTTTTTCTTCTTCTATTTTTCCATGCTGTTGCTCCTTGAAATTGGTCCTCCATTTTCTGTCTCACTTTGGTTTACCATTTCTTCCAAATAATCATTTGGATTTGAAAGCAGCAACTACATAAAACACAACATGTTGTGCAAATATGACAATAGGACTGTACAGGACAAGAAGCAATTTTGCTGTGGAGCTATACTTAACTATAGTGAGTAACAGCTAAAGAAACAGACACTTATTCTGTGGTGGAATGGACAGCCAGACTGCAGCAGCACTTAAAAGCAAGATAGTTTCTGCATTAAATCAACTAAAATGGTGACTTGTTTTTCTGTGTGCAGGCTAGACACACACACACACACACACACACACACACACACACACACACACACACACACACACACACACACACACACAGACAAACTCAAATACTTAAGGAATGGACTTAGGTGCTGTCTGTTTTTTTTTTTTTTGTATTATATCATGTAAGTTGGCAAGCTGGGCATTGCTTCAGTTGTATTTTGAATGACAAGCTAGGTAGAAGTTGCCTGGTGGCTACTTTTAGTTTGTCAGTTGGTGCTTGGTCTTCTTTGCTTCTGTATAATTTTGAGTTTGTTTCTATTTTGATTTGCTTGTTAAAGTTTGCACTTCTTAGACAGTGAGGGTCTAGTAACCACTACTTAGCTGGAATAGCTATAGTTAATGTTTTCCTAAAAAGCCACAACATTTTTAAAATTCTTCATATTTTTCTTTTTTTAATTTTATCTGTGCAAAACTATACCTTGTATGAATATGTAATGCCTCAAATAGTATCAGTTCATTTCATTTTAAAGGCTATGATTGTTTATTTATTTATTAACTGATTTCTGCTTTAAGGCTATTGTTCTGTGGTAATCAGCTTTTGGTATTCACCTCGGAGTGACAGACACATCCATAACCAACCATCAGTTGTTATACTTCGTTTGGCTGATCTTCTGAGAATAGTGCACTAGCTGGTCATCCTGTGCATGCTACACTGGAACTTGCTAGACTGGAGCTAACTATTGGCAATACTACCATAACCAGAAAAAAATTTGTGGCACTGGGAGGTATTACTTGCCTGTCCTGGATATTACTACATGATGGAATTAATAGAGAAAATTGAAAATACCAAAAGAGTTAAGGCGATGGAAAGCAACTAAACTGCACACCTTAAACCATAAAAAGTCAGTTGTTAAAACATTGTAAAAGATGACTGCTAAAACAACTAATGTTTCTTAAGCACTTTTGTCCTTTATTAATCAACCAAGGACTTCATCAGAAATAAGTTATGCAAAGAACTTCCATCTTTGAAATCTCACAGCTTCTCAGATGAAAAACAGCTGACATAATAAAATTTGTCATATGACAACACTAACTTCTTTTTACATATTAAAATCTACTTAACTTAAAATTACACTTTAAACCTCATCTTTCAGATGCATTAATATTGTATATTCTTTGTAATTAAAAAAAAAACATTTTATGTGAATAGTTTAATTTAAACCTGGATTCTTGTCTGCTTTTAAATAAATCTGCCAACTCTGATTTGATGTTAACAGCACCATTGAAACCCATAGGTGTCACAAAATCAGTCATATAAAATAAAAACTTTTTGAAGTTAGTGCAACTCATTGCATGCTTAGCTAGAGTATTGTTAACTTCTTTATTTTTTATTGATAAATTATGTTCATAAATTCTCTGCTTGAGAATAGAATTTCTTGCAGGAACAACATGTGGCTGTATAAATTACTGAATCAGAATCACATTTAAACCTCATATTAACATGTAATTCTTTATCATTATGTTTGAGAACTAAATTTAAACCTTCAAAAATAACCCTATAAAATTTATAGCTGTTACATCTGCATGCCCCAAAAGATCCAGAAGAGAAAATAATGGCCTTATTACTATTTTATAAAAAAAAAAGATTTAATATTGATAACATATTTGTACACAAAACTTGGTTAATCCGATAAACAGTGCAATAAATTAGCATTACCCTGTAAATTCCTTCCCATTTTTCTTACAATATGTTTAATTTCTTTCATATCTAAATTAACTGCACGTAAAAATCAACTACCAATCATTAGCGGACCGGAGTTCCGCTGTGGCGACCCCTAAATGAGAAAAGCCAAAAGACAAAGGGAAAGCTCTTGAAAAATTGCTATTATTACAAACTGTTTGATCTAAGATTTCTGGAAAGTCCCATCTCAAAATTGAATAGAACTTACCCCTCTCTCTCTCTGGTGACTTCAAAAATTATAGGATCAAAAACTTCTCAAGAATATCCCCTCTTTGAAAACATATTCCATAAAAAATCCACTTCTTCTGAAAAATCACATCTTTACTTATAAGTCATCTTTATGAACTGTCCATTTACCCCATTGCATTTCATTAACCAAGGGTGTTGACTTCTAAAATTCAAATAATTATTGACAAAGGTCTTTTTCCTGTAAATTGGATTATGAAAAATGTTATTCACCCTATCAAAAGTTATCCAAAAAGTGTTCTACTTCCTCCTTATTCTTAATAGTCAAAGCTAAAAAAGTAGTGTCGTTAGTATCTTAAAAAAAAATAATACATAAATTCTTCTTAGCCAGACCAAACACATAAAAAATCATCTGTATATGGATGGTATATTATATGTATGATATAATCTTATTTTTTTTAACAAAGTGTGTTTCACTAAAAAGTCCTGTTCTTGTTTTTAATGAGGATGTCCAACAAGTGAATGACATTGATGTTTCTAATAATGCTACTAACAATGGCAATGATTTTTTATCTGTGCAAGTTCCTAGGATTTCAAAGAGGTTGGCTAACAGATACAATTATCAGGCCACCCCCCATTCCAGGGGCAACACTATCAGCCTCCTTGATTCCAGCGGAAGAAACGTTATCAAGGGGGTGAACAAGTGAATCAGAATTAGATGTTTTTTTCAGTCAGTTTGTAAGAGCACTGTTGTCATATATTTATGTTGATTTTTCTATTTACAATTTTAGTGATTTTAAGAGGGTACAGGTATATTTTAATTTGTTTAAAGGTGGTTTTACTTTTGTTCTAATCATAAATGCTAGCATTGCATCATTGTTGGTGGATTTAAAACTTTTTATCAGAAAATTAAATTTACAACTTTTAGTTGAACAAAGTTCCGGTGATATGGTTAGTTCTTTCAGAAGGACAAGTTGTTTTAGTCTACCTTTGCATCCACTTTCGCAATCTTTTGAGACTGCCACTGAGCATGACTTCTGGGAATTGTGCAATGACAAACAAAAAATAAGCTGAAAGCTTAACTAGTGCCGAGAGGTCCACTTTGTTTAAGGTGACTAATAACAAGCCCATCAGGCTGATGAACTCTGATAAAGGTAGGGGGCTTATCGTTATGAACTTGATTGATTATTCCTTCTGAATGTTTAATATGTTGAACGGTGAGTCTTTTTTATGAAAAAGTTTCCATTTATGAAATTCATATAGCTTACATTCTCATTAAATTTATTTTCAATGATTTGGTGTATCAGAAAACCATTACTGTCAAACACATTCATTTTTTGAATGGTACTTCACCAGTATTGCCAGCAGTTTTTGATATCCCAAATATTCATTCTGATGTTATTAATCCCCCACTTAGACCAAAGGTGGCAGCAAAGGGTTTAATCACTGAACCACTTATGGTCTTCCTGTATGGTAGATTAAAGGGTGCCTTTTAGCTGTTTCCCTACTTGGTTAAAGATTCATGGCATTTTTTTTTTTTGCATTTAGTTGGTAAGATGGAATTGTTGCAGGACATTTTGTTTGTTACAGCTGACATCAACTATTTATTCACTGCCATACTGCATGAAATGGGCATGAAGTGGTTCATTAAAGCCATCTCAAACTGTCCTTGGCTGGATGTATGAGATTTGACTATTGATGAATATTTTATGGACATCATACTTAAAAACAATTATATGTTTTTGATGGGGAGTACTACAAAGAACTGGTGTTACTGTGGGTACAGCAGTGGCAGTTCTATATCCTAATTTGGTTCTCACTGAGGGGGAAATTTTTTTTCTTCAATAGTGAGCACGTGTCTTACATCAAAATGTATTTGACGTATCAAATCCAGTTAGAACATTTTTTAGTATTGTTGAACACTTCCACAAATATTAATAGATTTTCCTATGAAGCATGTCTGAAGACAAAA
This sequence comes from Protopterus annectens, assembly GCF_019279795.1. Lineage (NCBI taxonomy): Eukaryota > Metazoa > Chordata > Ceratodontiformes > Protopteridae > Protopterus > Protopterus annectens. Next base: position 525,757,824 of record NC_056749.1, on the reverse strand, counting down.
CAAATTCCAACCACAAAAAGCAATATGTCTTTAAAATCTATATTTATTTTTACACTTATAGTTGCAACACCACATATTTTACACTAACATTAGTCATCATTCAGCTATGTGGTGATTTCCAAGGCAATATTTTTAATAGTATTACACTGGTTTTACTCAACGATTTAATTATGAAATATTGACACTACAATAAAGTATTTATTTATTTATTTATTAGTGGATTCATACATCTGGGACAAGAAGGTTTTATATGTCATTGACGAGTTAACTAGGAGGTATTTTTACATGATAGCAAAGTATTTATGCATTTATTTATTCATTTATTTATGTATTTATGTAAGGATACATCAGAGAAGGGCATGTTTACATATGTTTCATTATTTCAATAACAAGAATGTAACTTTGCTTACTAATACAAATCTTTAAACACAAGTCTGTAAAATACAAGTGTTTAAAACACGTCAAGATTGTGTAACTGCACAACAGTTTCATTTCCATAATGAAGTCAACAACGAAATTTTCACTTTCAAACTAGTTCTTGCACAGTACCATAAAATATCTATTTTAAAGTTTATTTATTACAAAAGTATAAGAATTCTATCAACTAATTAAGTTATGAAGTCCTTTATAATCTACACGAACATTAATACATGCATTCAACATATGCAATTTTATATCACGCTGTACTTTTTACTTTTTATTTACGAGTCATTTTAAGAAAGGAGATAGCTTTAAGCATACACACATTTTAAAATGTTCTTAATAAATATTGTTTTTAATCAAGCAATTAATCAATTAAGCTGTATGTATAAAAAGCAAAGAGCTGTTCAGTGTAGTATCTTGATAAAGCCTGGGAGTGCCCGGGCGAAAGCGCTTGATTCATTTCTTTGTGTACTCTTGGAGAATTTAATAAACCATCAAACAAAAGAAAGAAACGTTGGTTCTTGTTTGCTTTTTCAGCCGTGGATTAATATTAAATATGCTAATGTCAACAACACCTTATTTAAACATACTTTGTGTTGTAAGAATTTTAAGAAGTTCATATTTTTACTGCCCAAGTTTCTGTAATATACAATACTACTGGTCACGTCACAGTTTTGTAAAGCTTTCTTTTCAGGCTCTTTGGCATTCTTCTGACATGCACTATTCCTGACACTCTTCCAGTTAGCTACAGACCCTCTGATTCTAGCTTTGACCTCTTCATTCTGACTTCCCTTCTCCTCAACCACTTCTGCTAGATACTGGAAGTTCTTAAGCAGTTCTACTGTTTTCCCTTCTATCTCACTTTTAACTTGTTCTGTACTTCACCATTTGCTGTTGTTACAACTGTCTTATCTGTACTCAGCTTCAGCCCATGTGTCTTCAGTTTTGCATTGCATTCCTTTACCCTTTGCTGAAGTTCTTGCTCAGTCTACCTGTAATGTCACATCATCTGCATACAGCAGCTTTGTTGATCTGTCCCCACTGATCTGTTTGTTAATGTAGTCCATCACCAGCATGAACAGACGTGGGCTAAGACATGAACTCTGGTGCACACCCACTCTCACTAAGTACTGTTTGTATTTGAGCCAATGGGTCTATGTACATAGCTTGTACTAATTCTATCAATATTTCTGGGACGTGAAACCATCGCAAGATTGCCCAAATTAACTTTCTTGGGACCTTGTCATATGCTTTCTTCAAGTCTAAGGATGCCAAGTGGGAGTCTTTCCTCATCTCTAGCTTCTTCTCAACTCTCTGTCTCACTGCAAATATCAGGTCAAGTGTGCTGTATCCTGAACTGAATCTGAACTATTCATCTCCCATCTTACTTTCTATACTCTGCTTACTTGTTTATCAATCAGCTTCTCCAGAACTTTCATGCAATGTGACAGGAGTTTGATACCTGTGTCCACAGTTATGAATGTCCCTTTTGTTTTTGAACAATAGCTCAAGTATGCTTATTCTACAGTCATCTGGGATACACCTTTCTTTCCATACTGCTATGAGTACCCTCAGGAGCCATTTCCCCACATCTCACCGAGACTCTTTATCATATATGCTATGATCTCATCTGAGCATGTTGCTTTCCATGACTTCATTTTCCTTAGTACTGTTCTCACTTCTCACATCATAGGCTGTGTCTGGGGCAGTGCAGCTTTAAAAGCTGTGAAAAACCTTTCTGTGCTACAGTTTTTTTTCAAAGTTTAGCAGTGAAGGATCTAAATGCTTTTAGAGCTCATAGCTTCTGCCGCTGTTCTTTGTGAGCTGTCACTAGCCACTGTTTGTCTCTAGGACAGCCTGATCTTAACAACACTTAGGGGCACTTAAAATATTTTGTTAAGCACTTTGTGGATGTCAGAAAAGTGCTTAACAAGCTGGTCTTTTTTCCCCATTTTTGGAGTATAATAGTAGTGTTTCATGCACTGCAAAAGTTGTTTTGCAATTTTCAAGGCTGTTATAGTTAGGTCTGTCTCTCTCACATGCACACACTATTAAACACACACACACACACACACACACACACACACACACACACACACACACACACACACACACACACACACACACACACACACACACATTATATATATTGGTCTATATCATTTGATTGAATGCTCATTTGAGTGAATCACAAATGGTTAAACTCATTTAACTGAAAACTTATTTGACTAAATCACAATTGACAGAAAAGTGTAAAGTGTATAGATAGTATGTGATACTGTTGTTTCTGATCATAAAACTTATTAGGGAAGTGAGTCTAGAACGGTAAGTGTGGATTGGCAATGACCATTGCCATGTTGTACTGTCAGTTCTGCAGGTATTTGTGTGCCAGCACTGATTCACTAAGTCGGGCATTTTTTTCTTTTCTTCACAGATGTGTGAACAAGGAGCTAGTATATCTAATTAAGTCAGGTTGAACCACCCCACTTGGTATGCAGGGGTGCTCCCCCTCCTGGTAGAAACTTATTTTTGTTATATTTAGTGTATAGAACATTGTGTATCAGTGGCAGTTGTGACTGAGTCAAATAAGTTTTAGTCTATTATGTTCACTAATTTGTGATTCGGTCAAATAATCATTCAAGTCAAACTAAATATATAATATACAACCACAAAAATAACATTACCCATAAACTTGAAAAAATATATATTTGATAATTCCAGACCAAAGGCTCAGGAGAGAGCCAGGGCTTTGTCAAATGTCTTTTTGTGATTGGTCTGGATTTACTTTATTAAAGGTGTATATGTTGACGTTTATTGGTGCAATTATTTTTTTTTGTTGTTTTTCCCGGGATTCATGAAGCTCGGTGCAAGGACTGCGTTAGCCTTGCGCCGACCGTGTGGTGTAGAAATGGTGCAGCAGCACTGCATGCATATTAATGAAGGCACGTTGCCGGCATGTCCACGTGCATAGGAAATGTGCGTGAGTGCAGGGGGCCTGTCTAAGCACTGCACAGAGGCATGAACATGTTGGCTGCAGACGCGCAACTTAAAATGCTGACTAGTACAGCCTGCCTCTAATAATAATCACTCCTGTCAGTGTCCGTGGATACTGAAATGTATGCAAAGCATGCAAGACAGTTTTGCAAACACCAAAATAAAAAGTAAACACGAAGGCACGTAGCTGAATATTGAGTCTCCATCCCTCGAACAAATGACATTTAAAACCCCGTGCCCGTATTCCATTGTAGTGTTGATTGTTATACCAAGTGGAAGCGAAAAGCAGAGTGTTAGCACGTACTGCCCTTTGCTAAGCCTAGCCCAGTGGTTAGGGTTACCACCTGTCCCACTTTGTGAGGGACAGTCCCTCTCTGGGCAGTTGTGTCCTTACCAAAACTATTAAAAAAGTTAAATGTCCTGCGATTGTAGGACATAATTATGTCCCATTATGTAATAGTTCCATAAAATACTTAATTCTGTATGTAAAATACCTAAATGTTACAAGAAACAGAATAAGCAACTAAACTGCTGCAACAATAAGCTTTCATTTAGGCATAAAACTAAAGTACTATCCTTTGTACTGACTGTGGGTATGTGTTGGCCTGTATAATCTGATGTGTGTCCTGAAAATGTCCCACTTTGGTCATTTGAAAAGGTGGCAACCCTACCAATGGTCAGAGCAGTCGCTCAATATCTGCCCATTCGCAGTCCAAGTCGTCCTTGTCTGGACAGCCCAAAGATGAATGAGTATTACCCGGGTCTACCTACCATGTCATGAAAGATAAGTATTTGCGTGTACCTATGTGCGTGAACCATATTGGTACCAGAGATATGTAGTGTACGCAATGTGCTCTGTTGTTTGTGCCATGGGCCGTCAACCAGAGAAGGGATGGATGGTGTGTGTGGAATATGGGGGTGGAGGGTGATGGCTAATATAATAATTCAACAAGGGGAGATTGGGTCGGATGCACAATAGGTGAACTGGAGGTGTACGAGGGAGCAGTGGGTGAATCAGAAAGAAAACCAAAGAACAAACATTCACATTCGCAATACAACTTGACAGGCCATACTCTAGAACACAATCCCACAAACATATGAACATTAAAATGTGCGATACACATGTGCAGAAATGTTACTGGCTCACACCCACATAATGGTCTGACCTGAACTGAGCCATCCAACCCCAACACACCTGGATACATAATTGAATACCCATCATCCCCTCCACAGCACACTACCTTCCTCCTTCCTGAACATCCACCAAAACCACCCATACTCAGGCTGCTAGCTTGGCGCAGCCATATCTGCACATAGTGACCCCTACTCATATCTAGTAGGCAGTCTCACCCTAGGCAGTCTCAGGATTGCAAACTATGTATCCCTTGCATGTATAACCCTATCCCATTTTCGTAAATCCAAAAGAATCGAGGTCATTGGTCCACAAAATTTTTGGATATCCCTCATGGGATACGTTTCTGTTCTAAAGATTAGACTTGGTGGCACGACATGATGTCCAGTCCCGTAGACATCTGGACACAAGTTGTATGAGCAGTAGTTGTCCACAAACCTGCTCAGCCTCCAGCCGGTACTGCAGAACCTATGACCTGGGATTAAACACCCGATCGTGATGCACGTTTCCCCATGTGCATTATTGGGAATATATACCTTTCACATTCGCATAGCTACACATCACACATACATGCATATAAGTAGTTGTCAAGTATGTGTCCAATTCACAAATATGTGTACTTGTAAATGTATACATATGCATCTCAGAAACATATGAATAGTAACATGTACTATACATATGTACACCACCTGACTGCCCCATTTGTTATCAGTGCTGTGGAATGGCTATAGTAAAGTCATATATCCTAATTACTATCCATAGAGAATGTATCATGGATGGTTTAGTGGTAAAACCAGTGACTATGGTGTTCCTGTTCCCGGGTCCAAGCCATGCAAGGGCTAATTTTATATTATGGCCACAATAATGGCAGTCAGATATAGGGTGATTAAGGTGCTTTAAAGCAGACGTAAGTAGGGTTACCACCTGTCCCACTTTGCAAGGGACAGTCCCTTTTTGGGCAGTTGTGTCCTTACCAAAACTATTAAAAAAGTTAAATGTCCTGTGATTGTAGGACATAATTATGTCCCATATTTTATGTAATAGTTCCATAAAATACTTAATTCTGTATGTAAAATACCTAAATATTATAAGAAACAGAATAAGTAACTAAATTGCTACAACAATAAGCTTTCATTTAGGCATAAAACTAAAGTACTATCCTTTGTACTGACTGTGGGTATGTGTTGGCCTGTATAATCTGATGTGTGTCCTTAAAATGTCCCACTTTGGTCTTTTGAAAAGGTGGCAACCCTACCAATGGTCAGAGCAGTCACTCAATATCTGCCCATTCGCAGTCCAAGTCGTCCTTGTCTGAACAGCCCAAAGATGAACGATTATTACCCGGGTCTACCTACCATGTCATGAAAGATAAGTATTTGCGTGTACCTATGTGCGTGAAGTACAGCATGTGGAAGATCAAAAATGCTAGGGTCGTCCCCACAACCATATTGGTACCAGAGATATGTAGTGTACACAATGTGCTCTGTTGTCTGTGCCATGGGCCATCAACCAGAGAAGGGATGGATGGTGTGTGTGGAATATGGTGGTGGGGGGTGACGGGTAATGTAATAATTCAACAAGGGGAGACTGGGTCAGATGCACAATAGGTGAACTGGAGGTGTACGAGGGAGCAGTGGGTGAATCAGAAAGAAAACCAAAGAACAAACATTCACATTCACAATACAACTTGACAGGCCATACTGTAGAACACAATCCCACAAACATATGAACATTAAAATGTGCGATACACATGTGCAGAAATGTTACTGGCTCACACCCACATAATGGTCTGGCCTGAACTGAGCCATCCAACCCCAACACACCTGGATAAATAATTGAATACCCATCATCCCCTCCACAGCACACTACCCCCCTCCTTCCTGAACATCCACCAAAACCACCCATACTCAGGCTGCTAGCTTGGAGCAGCCATATCTGCACATAGTGACCCCTACTCATATCTAGTAGGCAGTCTCACCCTAGGCAGTCTCAGGATTGCAAACTATGTATCCTTTGCATGTATAACCCTATCCCATTTTCATAAATCCAAAAGAATCTAGGTCATTGGTCCACAAAATTTTTGGATATCCCTCATGGGATAAGTATCTGTTCTAAAGATTAGACTTGGTGGCACGACACAATGTCCAGTCCTGTAGACATCTGGACACAAGTTGTATGAGCAGTAGTTGTCCACAACCCTGCTCAGCCTCCAGCCGGTACTGCACAACCTATGACCCGGGATTAAACACCTGATCATGATGCACGTCTCCCCATGTGCATTATCAGGAATATATACCTTTCACATTCGCATAGCTACACATCACACATACATGCATATAAGTAGTTGTCAAGTATGTGTCCAATTCATAAATACGTATACTTGCAAATGTATATATATGCGTCTCAGAAACATATGAATAGTAACATGTACTATACATATGTATACCACCCGACTGTCACATTTGTTGCCAGTACTGTTTAATGGCTATAGTAAAGTCATATATCCTAATTACCATCCATAGAGAATGTATCATGGATGGTTTAATGGTAAAACCAGTGACTATGGTGTTCCTGTTCCCGGGTCCAAGCCATGCAAGGGCTAATTTTATACGATGGCCACAATAATGGCAGTCAGATATAGGGTGATTAAGGTGCTTTAAAGCAGACATAAGTAGGGTTACCACCTGTCCCACTTTGCAAGGGACAGTCCCTTTTTGGGCAGTTGTGTCCTGACCAAAAATATTAAAAATGGCAAATGTCCTGAGATTGTAGGACATAATTATGTCCCATATTGCATGTAATAGTTGCATAAAATAGTTATTTTTGTATGTAAAATACCTAAATGTTACAAGAAACAGAATAAGCAACTAAATTGCTACAAGAATAAGCCTTCATTTAGGCAAAAAAGTAAAAGTTATATCCTTTGTACTGACTGTGGGTATGTGTCGGCCTGTAAAATCTGATATGTGTCCCGAAAATGTCCCACTTTGGCCATTTGAAAAGGTGGCAACCCTAGATGTAAGCGGGTATGCAAGCATGTATGCGCGACGGTAAGTGGCAGTCATTCAACAGTATGGGAAATGTAAATATGCATGTAGGTGTATATGCATGTGTATGTACAGACATGTATATATATATATATATATATATATATATATATATATATATATATATATATATATATATATATATATATATCTATGAAGAATCATGGTCACAATATAGCAGTCATAACAAATGTGAAGGGAAACAGCAGCAGAACCCACTGTAATATTTAGTGCTGTCATATCAGGTTGGCCAGAGGTGAGCACACCTCTGCATCCCCAACCACAGGTAGGATGCTAAAAGTGGAACTAATTATGTCCCTGTGCTAAGTCTGACTTTCAAACAGGTACAGGACAGTCCCAGTCAACAGCTGGATGAGCCGAAAATCAGAAGACTAATTGAACACCCTGACCATGATATGAACGTATGCCCCAGGACTATAAGCTTGGGACGTCTGAATATACTTGGAATGAACCAACATACGGGATGTGTCTAAAGCAGTAGGGAATGGCACATGTGTAGTACTGCGGTTTTCCCAATGGGAAAATGTATGCCTGCTGTGTTATTGAAGTGTTGAGGTGTGTGTTTGGGTAACTATGAACCATGGGTATACATATAAATGAAGCAGAACACAAATAGTGTAGTGGTTAGAGCATCCGACTATCAAGCAGACATTGCCGGTTTGACTGCAGCACACACCATTTATGACGCGTAATCCGTATACGAGCATATCTTAATATTTTATGTTGTATAATGATATAATACCATTGAAATGTGAACTGGGATGACGTATCACAGTAAGAATGTAGAAGGTTTTTGCGTGACTTGAATTGGCGGTTAAACGGAAAACCGCAGCTGAAAAGTGTTGTACCCACCCTTTGTTCAACGGCCTTTGTTCTGCCCAGCAACACAAAAAGACACATCAGCCGGGCCCACCGTCAGGACCCTACACATCACAATCAATGTGATTTATCACTAAGCCACGGCAGTTATACCTAACTTCGATGTTATCACAAACATAGCTGACAGCACAGTCATTCAACAGTATGATCAAAGTAATTAAATCATATAGATGTGCATGCATGTGTACGTACACACACACACACACACACACATATATATATATATATATATATATATATATATATATAGGGTAACCACCTGTCCCACTTTGCGAGGGACAGTCCCTCTTTGGGCAGTTGCGTCCTGTACAAATAATGTAAAATGGCAGATGTCCTGAGATTTAATGACAAAATCCCCTATATTTACATAATAGTTGCATAAAACAGTTATTCTGTATCTGAAACAACTAAATGTTATAAGAAACAGAATAAGCAACTAAAATGCTACAAGAATAAGCTGTCATTTAGGCATAAAAGTGAGGTTCTGTTCTTTGTACTGGCTGTGGGTATGTGTTGGCCTACAAAATCTGACATTTGTACCAAAAATGTCCCACTTTGGCCATTTGAAAGGGTGACAACCCTACACACACACACACACACACACACACACATATATATATATATATATATATATATATATATATATATATATATATATATATATATATATCTACAGAACGAACATGGGAACAAGAAAGCATTCATAATGAATGTCAGGGAAAATAGCAGTGGAACACCTGTATTATCTAGTGCTGACATATCAAGCTGGCCAGAGATGGCCAAAATCCCTGCATCTCTAACCACAGGTAGGATGCTAACAGCGGGAGTAACCTTGTCCATGTGCTAAATCTGACTTTCAAATGGGTCTAGGGCAGTCCCGGTCCCCAGTCGGACAAGCCTAAACCCGGATGACCACATGAACACCCTAACAATCAAATAAACTTATGTGCCAGGACTATAGACTTTGGAGGTCTGAATATACTTTGAGTGAGTCAATATGCGGCACGAGTCCAGAGCAGTAGGGAATGGCGCATGTGTAGTAGTGCGGTTTCCCAACAGGAAAATGGATGCCTGCTGTGTAAGTGAAGTGTTGAGGCATGTGTTTGAGTAACTGAACCATGGGTATACATATAAATGAAGCAGAACACCAATAGTGTAGTGGTTAGAGCATCCGCCTAACGAACAGGCCTTCACGGTTCAAGTTCGACTATAGCACATATTATTTTCCTTGTGGAATGAATGTCGTTCTGATGTAAAGCTGACATTAAAACATGTAAAAGTGAATGTGAGTATCGTATAGGACTATTAACCAGATCCCTTCAATCAAAGTGGTACTGTCATAATGAATAAGGCACAAGTAAGCACAAATAAGCGGCAGTAAACATATGTAACACACAGTAAGCATATGCGAGTGCGCCTGCGTGGGTGTAAGCAGCGCCCAGCATAGGAAATGTATATATGTATGTACAGATGTATTATATATACATATATATGTGTGTGTGTGTGTGTGTGTGTGTGTGTGTGTGTGTATAGATATATATATCTATATACATTTTATATATATATATATATATATATATATATATATATTTATAAAGAATGAACGTCATAACAATAAAGCATACACAAGGGATGTGAAGGGAATCAAGAGCAAATATGGTATTATATAGTGCTGTCAGCGTATGGCATAAAAAGCTGCCCAGGAGTGAGCAGAGCACTGCTACTCATACCACAGGCAGGGTTTTACCAGTGGGAGTAACATCGTTGAATTGCTAAGTCTACTTTACACACAGACAGAAAGTAGTCCATGCTGGGACTACCAAAAATTGTAAAGCGCAAATGACCGTAATTCATAACCCCAGTAAAGGCACATATGTGCAAATATTACATGGCGGGAGAGCCTGTGAATACACGACATGGGACAAAATATGCATAGGGCCTCAAACGCTCTGGACAGGGCAATGTGTAAAGGTGTGTCATGGCTGCAATAACAAGTGGATAATGGAAATTACGCTTGTAAATTCAACACGGGTGGTGTGGAGGAACTATGGGTATGAAATTATGGATCCAGGCCTGCCAGGATTGGATGGC
>NC_056749.1:525714737-525742237 GCF_019279795.1 Protopterus annectens | reverse complement strand
ATGCATATTACAAGGGTTACGTGTGTCCAGTGGGCACGTGTGTGAAATGGACAGCTATGTATAGGGCAGATGTTGTCCTAGGAGCTGATTGGCCTTATGTTTCCATAGGTGAGGGTCGGATGTAGGAGAAGGAGTGTAGGTATGGCCGTGGAGGATAGGTAGGGTAGGATCACAGACAAGACAGCATACAGGGTTGGTATATGACACATGTGGGGGGATACACCCCAGAAGGGGATGGGTGTTTGGCATTCACAAGCCCATGGGAACAGTGGGACAGAGGTCCCCAGCCATGGGCAGCTGCCACTGCACCTAAACAGCTGCAAAGGAGGCAGTGCTGGGGGCTGTCCAGGAGGGGCAGCATCACCCTCTAAATGTGACACTCTGCCCTTGAGCTTGCGTATCTGGCTTTGGAATCCCTTAGTGAGCCCCCAACACAACACATCCGGGACGGTACGACAGCAGACATGTACCTCTCTGGTCCTGCTCCCAGGGGGGGACATGCTCCATCCTCAGTGGTGGTTCCACCAGAAGGTGGTACAGAGCCAACAGAGGTTGATGTCCAAGGCTGGGCCCCATATGTGCTAGTTCCCAGCACCATGGTCAGCTGAAGTGGGACAGGAAGTTCTGCCAGGACCTCCCAACCCATTCAGCCTATGGTGTTGCAGTTTAAACCCACATATGGCTTAGTGATAGACAACAGCATACAGGATTACCTACAACTGTACGCATAGATATCACCATCAACCCAACACAACAGATGGTATACATTTGCAGAGGGAGCACAACACATGCATATATACTGCATGCCATCTGTACAATGTGTAGTAGATGTGTGACCGCAGCTATGAACAGTTGCCCATTATTGGCTTGTCACTGGGAACCCCAGACAATGTCTGTGATACCACTGTTTTATGTGACACATGTCCAGTCAGGGATGCGATGGCAGTAACACATCCTTATCATCATGTACTGTCTGCAATCCTCACACTATGCTCCTGCTGTGCACAGATGTGTGTTCAGTGTGTAACACAGGAAACAAATGGTTGCACACACTGACCAGTTCACAGATGACCTTATAGATGGGGGTGCCTCACGAACAGAGTACTGTCATATCTGTATTAAAACATGCAGAATAGCCATGACCACACACATGTTAAACAGGCAGTAGTCTCAATGCAGCATAGCTACACTTACAGTCATGTGTGGCACATCACACTCCTGTCTTTAGGCTATTTCCCACTGTGTATGATGTTTGAGGTATATCCAGATATCATGTGTGATGCCGTGTCAGAACACCACATCCAGGTACCACTCACAGCGACTGTCATGGGCAAATACAAACATGTTTTCCCTAGATAGTGTACTGTGTTTAGCATGTGGCTATGGAACACCTTCACAGCTGTTCCACATGCAATCAGCTAGAGGAGGACTGCAATAGGTGCAGAGGCCATCACCTGATGATGTCCATCACTTACAATACGCATGCTGCTGCTGAGCAGGTGTACACCTTCACATCCACCAGAGAGTTTGTGGGTGGGACAGACAAAGTACACCAGAGAAGGGCTTGGAGACTTAACCCTAAGCATTGTCTGCCACATGCCTAACAGTACAGGGGTCAAACCCTTGATTGACTATTCATTACTATTACATGTGCATGACATTACTACATGTGCCACAAAGGCGACATGTTGCTGTGCTGTAAGAACATATATGTGTGTAGGTGAGTGACATCTGCAACAGAGATATAGTAGACATACATTAGGTGTGGCACACATGGCTGTCCACGTGAACGGATGCCACTGTCACCACAACCACACTCTCTAATGGACACACATTGACTCTCTTTACCAGGGCCACAAATACACAACTTAACTACTTAGTTTGCCACACTGCAGTAATGCACAGGACTGCATGCACCACAGGGGATATCTAGAGTTTCTATGGACTAGGGCATGTGAAAGTGTTTGACATCTGTTGGTATGCCAACGAGGGTTATACTGGGAGTGACTGTGGTTGGGAGCATCATAACCCACACACAGACACAAGGTGCCAGGACTGACATGCATGTATGCATTGCTTCATGGGTGTGTAGTGGTTGACTGTGCAAGATGGCTGTACAAGGCTGGGTGAGTGGTAATCCTTGGCATCACATCACCTGACAATAATGTGCAGTGCAGGGGTGTAGTGTCTGCAATGTCCCACACAGATGGGTACTGCATGATCTGCTGTGACATCCTGGTTATCAATGTGTATGGCCATAGCTTTGCAATGCATGCCATGTCTGTGTTTGATAGTCCTCCACATAGACATTGCCTGGGATGTGCATGTCCGACAATACTGTACAATGACATGTACAGGTGTACCTAGTTTGGCAGGCACATGTTGTGTACACAGACTGTTATCCCCCGATATGCCAATACTGGCCTGGTGTAGCGAAACCTGCTTATAGAGAGCAGGTCAACCCTGCACCTGCATTGATAGTATGATACAGGTATTCCCTGGTGTCAGTGGCATTGGTCCATACAGGGCACATGTGTATGGAATTGTATGGCCTCTGTGGATCACATTTGATGGCAGCACATATGTTGCAGGCATCCAGTGGGGAACATAGTGAAGGCACAATATCCGCAAATATGTGCCTATTGTACCGCTGTACAGGGTGCCATGTCCTCTGCAGGCCACTGCATTCACACCATGCCTACTATCTGTCATCAATGTGCATGGTACTAGCAACATAGCAGGATATCCTAGGCAAGTGTGTTTGTGCACATGGGTGCAGGACATATACCGGGTACTAGTAGGGTTGCATACTTTGTTCACCAGGCCTTCTGCCAGATGTAGGGGTATGGGTTGCTAACACAGTCCAATGGCTGACTGACAGCTGCACTCCTCATGAGGTGGCCAATGTGTCATAAGATGGACACCATATAAGAAAACTACAAAATCCTCTCCCCAACATGTCCAGTGGTAAGACACTCACAGCCACCTCTACACAGGCTCTGACAGACACACACTTGCCATGTCCTGTATACGAACCCCTACCTACTGTATCACACTGCAGCAATATGCTTTTAGGGCATGCGCTATGGCTATTACTGGGTTACAGCACACATACAGGTGTATACCTAGGTGGGTGACAACAGCAGGATTGACAAAGGTGGTCATGTGATTTGTACAGAGAGTGCATACTCTACACTTGTCTCATGCAGGCAGACACACACACACACACACACACACACACACACACACACACACACACACACACACACACACACACACACACACTTGGCATGTCTGGGATTAGAATACTGACCTAACTACTTTAGCACACTACAGCATTACACAGTTACAGAAAGAGCTACCCAGAATACTGGGTTACAGTACTCCCAGAGGTGTATTTCTAGGTGGGTGACATCATCAGTTTTGCCAAAGGTGGGTATAGGAATGGCATGGAGTGTGAGCAGTCTAAAAGCATTATTCAGTCCTCAGGCAGATGGGGACAAACACACGCACACACACACACACACTTGGCAAGTCTGGGATTAGAACACCGACCTAACTACTTTATTACACTACAGCATTACGCAGTTGCAGACCATGCTACCGAGATTACTGGGTCACAGTACTCCCAGAGGTGTATTTGTAGGTGGGTGACATCATCAGCCTTGCCAAAGGTGGGTATAGGAATTGTATGGAGTGTGAGCAGTCTAAAAGCATTACTCAGTCCTCAGGCAGACTGGGACAAACACACACATACACACACTTGGCAAGTCTGGGAGTAGAACACCGACCTAACTACTTTATCACACTACAGCATTGCGCAGTTACAGAACGCGCTACTGACATTACTGGGTCACAGCACTCCCAGAGGTATATTTCTAGGTGGGTGAAATCATCAGCCTTGCCAAAGGTGGGTATAGGAATGGTATGGATTGTGAGCAGTCTAAAAGCATTATTCAGTCCTCAGGTAGACGGGAACACACACACACACACACACACACACACACACACACACACACACACACACACACACACACACACACACACACACACACACACACACACACACACACACACACACACACACACACACACACACATATACACACACTTGGCAAGTCTAGGATTAGAACACTGACCTAACTACTTTATTACACTACAGCATTACATAGTTACAGAACGTGCTACCAAAATTACTGGGTCACAGCACTCCCAGAGGTGTATTTGTAGGTGGGTGACATCATCAGCCTTGCCAAAGGTGGGTATAGGAATTGTATGGAGTGTGAGCAGTCTAAAAACATTATTCAGTCCTCAGGCAGACAGGGACAATCACACACACACACTTGACAAGTCTGAGAGTAGAACACTGACCTAACTACTTTGTCACACTACAGCATTATGCAGTTACAGAATGCACTACTGACTTTACTAGGTCACAGCACTCCCAGAGGTGTATTTCTAGGTGGGTGACATCATCAGCCTTGCCAAAGCTGGGTATAGGAATGGTATGGAGTGTGAGCAGTCTAAAAGCATTATTCAGTCCTCAGGCAGATGGAGACAAACACACACAACACATGCCAGTGGTGGGAACAGAACACCTGCCTATCTACAGATCAATATTACAATACTACATAGTTACAAGTCTCGCCACACAGACTACACATTTCAAGGCTGTCATTATGACCTTCTAGGAATGCAGACATCAACAGGGATGCTGGCAGTTAAGATGTACATACCTGTGAACCTGTATGTTTAAATAGGAATCCATCCTGACCTGGAGTATGCCCATCTGTGGAATGGATGACTACTATCACTATACAGGGTTACAATGGCCATGCCTATACACATAGAGGCACATAACCAACACAAGGTGTCACTGGGCATGCTCACACACTTAGTAGCACAGGGCTGTCTGGGATGCACTCTGATTCTAAACACGGCAGGCCACAGTGGCCATACTATTACAGTTAGATGTAAAGAACACATTGTAATGGACTCTGTCACATATCACATGCATCCATGATTCAAGGGAGTGGGGATAATACCTAAGTCGCATTTGCCCATATAGTGCCATTTCACGGCAAATGTCCTAAACACAGGATAACACCCTGACACCTACAGGACAACTGCATTGCATGCTTATGCTAACCAGTGTTAGATGTGTAGCATTGGTAATCACAGCTGCTCACTGTAGATCCAACAATGGGGAGTGCTGACATCTGTGCAGTGAGCAACACCTGGCTGAAGGCTCTGTAGTGCACAATAGCACTACCACCATATACCTCAGAACCAGACGTGTGGGTCATAACACAGGTATGGAATGCTCCAGGTGGTGGTGTCCCCACATACATAGAGGCCACTCACATGTACTGACTGGTACTTCCACAAAAGGCATCACAGATGAGTCAAGTGCAGGACACAGTGTCAAATGCTGCATTTTAGGATGTAAACCTCAGACACCACCATGCCCTCGGACCACCAACACACATCCATACATGTGGTAGGACATATAATAGTACACCACCATGTGACCCTTGACCAGTGGACTGTATCAAGCTCTACTTCAACTGTGCAGAGTACCCATGTACTGACACAGTTACATCATGTGTTATGCAATGCAATGATACCACTGTCTGTAACCAGGTCAGCTGTACACATACCAGGGGCCCTCGGTTATTTACAGCATTAGCAGATAACTGTTGCTGTATACCAGTAAATAAACACCCTCATGTTTGGATATGACATACATGTACCTGCCCTGGATATGTACATGCCACACACACACAACAAATATGTAAATAGCATAGCTGTTGTTGTCCTTTGTGCAGACAGGTGGCTCAGCCATTACACACATGCACATGGAATGTAGGTCCATGGCTGTTGAATGCTAACAGTACATAAGGTGTGATATCAATGTTGACAGAGGTAACATTACCTCTGTACCCGTCACCCATTACACCTATCATATCATACAACAGTCCATGTGTCATGTATGTCATTACACATGTCCACCAATTGCAATGCCTACAAACATGCCCAAATGATTGTATTGTAGGACCTACACACATGTACATGTAGTGGTGTGCATTCAGATACCATGTGTGTGCAGTTGCTGATGTACGCAGGTGACGTGTATCTTAGTACATCATACAGTTGCAATGCAGCCTCAACATTGCCAACTGTATATGGTGATATGCTGAATGTATGGAAAGATACACCTCAGGTATGGACAGATGTGTGGAAATAACTAAGTGGTGGGGCATCCTTGCAGATGGATGTTTGCTGAGGTCAGCTCACAGGTGTGTCACAAGCAGTCCTACAATAACTTGTGTAACCGGTAAGCAATGGTTTCTTCAATTGAAGGGCAACACACACAACATAGGCAGCAGTCAGGGTGACACCGAAGGTAAATCACTTGATACCTGTAACAGTTAAGACCTCCCATGTGCATATATCAGCACTGTTGCCAAAGGAAGCGTCAGTACACTTTGTAATGTGTGCAATACTGCTGTACATCTGTCATACATATCATGAGCTAGGCAGGTGTTTGATTCACAGTACTGGCATGTGTGGTTGCATGTGTCCATATATGTCATGTATGGTGGGGAATACATCTCAATTGTTACTCACTCTCCTGTACACTGTTGTAGACATCTGTACAGACTGCAGTGTGGAAAGCAGGATATAGGCAGGGGTGTGTATCTCACACATGTGAGGTATCTGTATGTGAGTGACATAGGTGTATTCAATAGTGAATGCCACAGTGTGTGTGTGTGTGTGTGTGTGTGTGTGTGTGTGTTTGTGTATGTATGGCTGTCTGGTCCCTTGAGTGAGGATGTATGTTACCATGCTGAACTGATAAGACCCCTACCCCCATCCAGGTGATGCAATCTACTATCTATGTTGATGTCCCTGATCTTAGGCCATACTGACTACCTGTACATTTGTATTCTCTGTGACGTGTCATGTAGGTGCACAGTACTGTAATGATGAATTGCACATAGGGAGGGGTCCTCACCTCAACAGTAGCAACTGTGTGTGAGTGTGTGTTACTGTGTCGGTGAATCTGTGAGTGTGTGGGTGTGTTACTGTGTCACTGAATACATGTGTGTCAATACCTGAGTGTGTGGGTGCAGTTGTGTTTTGGCATCCTGTTATGGGAACGTGTATTACTGCTTCCCAATGAGGCACACTTCCCACTGGCATCTACCCTTGTCATCAGCTAGACTGCTCTCTTACCTCACCACTCCATGTAACTGTACCTGTGATGTCACCCAGTATGGATGTCGCATCTGTAGCCACAGTAGCTTGATAGACAGCTATCTTGCTCTTGGATCAGTAGACGTGTTTGGAATGTGGGACATTCTAACTGTGATGTGGAAGCTACAAGGTGCATGCTGGTATATTCATACATACCTGTGAGTAGTCCACATTTACATATGGGACACTAACTGCAAACACTGACATCCACCGGCACGTGCAATTAGGCCTGAAGGAGGAAAGCAGAACATCATGTCCAACATGCAGTTACTGTTGTTACACAAGACACATACTGTTAACAGTATGAAATGCATTGTACACCTGTACTACATGGTATGTCTGCTGCCTGTCAACAGTACACAACAACTGTAATCTACACTTATCTTCCTAGTCTGTTCACCCTGTGCATCAGACCATATGAGCATGTCCCTGCACTGATGGTGTGGATGACAGGGATGCGGCACAGGCATCATCATATGCACAGGGTGATAATGTTTGCCAGAGGCCTAGGCTGCACCATTGGATGACATCATGTGTGTGGGTTAGGGCCTTTGATCTAATTGGGTGTGTGTGGATGTTATGCATGTGTGTGTTGTGGTGCCCTACATATGTTTCCGGTCTGTGCATGTATGTATGCACACAGTTCTGGAATGTGTCTGGATTACACAGGGGTATTATTGACAGCTGCAGACAGTACAGGCCAGGTTTTACAGTTCACAGTGTCCAGCCACGGCCACATGACCTGTGCCTGCCAGGGGTTGCATGGGCACTACCAGGCAGAGGTGCAGATTGGGTGCTGTCTGATGACACATGTCCACTGGAACCATGTCCCTGTTAGGACCATCCAGGGCCATGTGCACGTGGCCTGCTGTGTCATGGTGTGGACCACACAGCACCAGCTGCATTGCTGCTGCTGCTACCGCCACTATGGGAGCGGGCATGTGAGGTATCTCATTCACGTAAACCTGAAACAGGTGATGTAGCAGACCTACATCCATGTGCCTGATGCCTCACTTCTACCAGATGTTCCAACACAGACAGCTCATGCTCGCGGATTGTCATGCCATGGTGAAGGACTCCAACCATGTCACCCAATAATCTATCCAAAGCTTCAGCAATCTGCTGTTGAGCATTTACCATTGCCTGGATGTTGTTGTTTAAAGAAAGGACAGCAGCCCTCTGAAGCCTTTGATCTTCTCTGTTGTGCCATTCAGCACATGACTGTGCCTCCATTACAGCCTGAAACATGCATCTGGTGACACCAGCTGCTGTGCTCTGTCTTGCAGGGGCATGTTGGCCAGAGGTCCTCTTATGAGCAGCACTGGCCACGTGCTTATGCGGGGCATCACCAGTCAGTTGGCTGACACCATGGTGTGCAGGCACACCTTCCATAGCCCCCACTCTTTCCTGTTCCAAGCTACCACACACCAACTGTCCTTCCTCTATGGCCACTGGTGAGGGGGTATGTGTAGGCATGAGATCTGTGTGGTGGATGAGGGGGATATAGGTGGAATGGCAGACAATGGTGCAGATTCAGCCACTGACAACCCTGTCTGTCCCTCAATCATATGTTCATCACCACTGCTAGAGTCTGTGGGGACACTAACATCAGATGAACCACAGGAGGGGAATGTACCTATATCACCTGTGAGGGGCAGACATGAACTGTATGTTACAATCTATACACAGACAGACACACACACAGACAAACACACACACAGACACACACACGCTATGGCACCCAACATGCATGTGATATGGCACCCAACATGCATGTAATATGGCAGAAGGCATGCAACATGCATGTGATACAGCAGATGGCATGCAGCACAGACAATAATAGTGGTAGTTATCATACATCCCTGGGTTGCACACAACAGCATGCATGTGTCATAGCAGAAGGCATGCAAATTACACAATCATAGTAGTAGTTAGCATACATCCCTGTGTTACACCATGGAGACCAGCACAGGTTAACAGTACTGAAAAATTATATGGAGCTTACTGCTTGCTGTGATGGATTTGAAGTCTTCTTAAGACACTCAGTCTTGCTGGCTGGATTCTGCTAAAATTTAAAGTCTGGTTATATTTGCATTTACAGTCTGTTGCATACAGAAACTTGCAGAATATACACTGATGAGAGAATATACTTTGCAGCATCAACTTTAGAGCAGTAACAAATAACTTTTTATAATAAACCAAACATACTAACGTTGCAGCTTAAAGTACTGTTCTAACTTTGCTTCTCATATAATACAGATGATGTGAGAGATATAATATTTACCTCAGGACAAATGTGTCCCTACCATACCCCTAACATAACTGGATTTATACAGCTCTTTATATACAATTTTAGTCATGCCTAAACATATACATTTCCTCTTGATATTCTATTTTGGAGAATTGCTCATCCCGTAGAAACAATACTAATTGTTGCAGATGCTGATGCAAACTGCAGACTTGATAATATTATTTTTAAGCTTCCTTGTTTAACAATGTCTTGTAAGAGACCAGCTTTTCTGACAGTGTGAACATCCTGTATTCTATTTGGATCTTTGTATAAGAGCATCTGTTCTTTTGCCAATGCTGATAAACATGTCCTGTTTTCCATGCAGAAAAAACATATTTTTGAGGAAACACATTGCCACAGTGTCATTGTCCATTCTTTAAAAGCAGATTTTGCATTTTTGCTCTTGCATACATCCTGTTTTTAAGCCTGTAAGGGAAAAATGTCCATTCAGCAGGTTCCTTATTTTCCAAGCCATGGTCATTTAGTATGGTTGCTGATCACATATTACTAAACTCTGTTTCTGCATTTAAGCAAGCTTTTTCTTTCAGCATATTTACAACAGAATTAATTTCAGCCTTATATTCATAATATCTAACAATTCCCTCTGTTTTTAAACATACTCAAAACATTTTATACTGATATATATTTTTTGATCACATTATATAGAAAACACATTAAGAAACAAACCTAGTCTTCTTTTGATACAAGTCAAAATGCAATTTTACATAGTTAATACAATGATATTAAGTATTACTACAAAAACTGAATGTATTTAAAACTTTTTCTTTTGCAGACCATTCTGTGAAAATATTTTATCAATTATGAGCTGTGTCTGCTTTAATGTTATTTTTTTAACTTGATCAATTTATTCTTTTGCAATCACAGAATTCAATTTATGACTTAGAACTGTTCCATTAACTCTTTGCAACTGTTGAATTAACTATAAGAGACAAGAACCATGTGCTACTGCAAGCATTTATACACTGCTGAAAATATACAATTTTAATGTCATTTTAACCATCACATTGTGTTCATGTCTCTGAACTGCTCATTAACATCTTGGTAAAATACTGAACTGGGCTTAGATAATAAATATTTGAAAGCAATTATTTTATTGGGGTAAAACCAGTGATATTATAACTTGACAAGTTACTTTTGAACTTATTACAATGTATCCTGATCAGTATGTATTTACACATACTATTTGCTATTCATACATTTCAATCTAGTAGGTACCCTGGACCCATTGTTTTCTTTAAATATGTTTTTATCACACATATTCATTACTAGACATTAATGTCATTTGTACTAAATTCTTCTGCATTTGTACATACAAAGACTATTATTTGTACTGAATTCTTCTGCATTTGTATATACAAAGACTATAAAGTACATTTAGTCTAATCTTACAAATTTAATAACATTAATATTAAGCAAAATCTTGGAAAATGTTTATGTCTCTTTAGAAATATCTAGTGGAATTGATACCAAATCCATATGTCCTGTTATTTTAATCTACATACTCCACAATTAAAAATATTCATTCTTTTTTATACCAACATTGTTTTGCCAAAAACATATTAAAATAGTGACCATTCTTGCTATTAGAAACATTTATGCATTTTGCATATCTTTATTCTGTCTTGTATAGCTTTAATAAAGCAATTTTAAATCATCTTTTGTATAGCTTTGCAATTTAACATGTTGCAAATACAATTTAATACAATAATACAATAATAACCATTATGCTAGCTATTAACAACTTGTAAAATATCTTATCCTGTCAGGTTTAATCCAGTTTACCAGTATGTCAAATACACTAATACCTGATTTTTTTTCCTCCCCATAAAAGAGTATTGTCAAGAAGGAATGAAATATTTCTTCCTGTAGCTTTATTTTAGACCCTTGTTTATTTTTTCTGTAGCTTTATTTCAGACCATTGTTTATTTTTTATGTAGCTTTATTTCAGACCCTTGTGCAGTACTGCTTATACTGTCAGTGCAAAACTGAGAAAGTACCCCTCCCCCTGTAGTACTGCACTATTGTTTATCTGCTTTATGCTGTGAGAATAGAATGTATGTCAGCCTAACACTATGGTTATACATTTATTTTATTAGGTTACCAAACTATAGACCCCTGTCTGATTTGATCATTTTCATAAAGCTTTTACTGTTTATTACCTCTAGTAGGTATTTACACCCTCCTGCACAATTGATTTGAACTGTATGTATACTATAGCCCATTTGCTGGCTGTACTTGATGCAATTGAGTTTTTTTCTTCTCTTTTAACATTTACTTGCAAACAGATTATCAGTGACATCTATGCACAATTGTGACATTTTATTACAATTACCAAATAGTGTTGCTTGTAAACATTTTAACAAGTATGTTTTAATAACAATGATTAGAAAAATTCAAGCTACTTGTCTGGCAATCAGTCTTGTTGTTTATGTTATCTTTCCAACATTTCCTGTAACTATTCATCTAGTCTAGGAAGGTCTGAGCTCACATTTTATACTCTATAAACTGTAGTTAATTCTTTTGGCATTTTTCCTTTAATTTGATTGTGATTTGCATAACTATGCATTTATACTACATAAATAGACATTATTTTACAATTAGCTTACATGGATTTCAATATTTTTTACTTATTTATTTAACTATTTAACTGTCCTGCCATTAGTTTTACAAAAACTGTTTGAATAATACCACCTGTGATTTTCTTTTTAAAATTCAGAACTTTAACTATTTGGTGTTACTATATAATTATGAACAAATTGTAAAAAACAAAATAGATATTAGTTTAACCAACACATGTTTATATTTATATTATTTATATTTGCTGATGTCTGCCTTTTGCTTTTGTGTATTGTAAACAAATGTACTCTAGATGAAAAGAACATACATGCATGCCTGTCTTGTATCTGTATATCTTTATACAAGCATGTCAGTCTTGTGACTTTAAATCTTTATTCTTATTAACTATTTTCATTTAATTTTTATACACTAGAACAGTTTTGTTTACCTTTTGACTGTGCTAAAAATGGCAGTCATATGCTTTACTTTACTGTAGTACTGATAAATGTCTTTCTTTAACTGAATGAAAGTAAAACATTTAAAAATGATTTGCCCCTACCATCCTAGCATGTATACTTAACCATTTTCAAAACATAAACATATTATAAAATATGTTTCTTTTGCACAGATTAACTGTGTATGCAGGATGTTCCCAGTCTTTGTCAGTTCAGCTAATTTATTTTCTTATCCTGCAACTGCTGTTGAATTTCCTGTAATGTTGCATGGTCTTTCTGACATTCTTTAGTAAGCTGTTCTGCTGAATTTGAAACTCCTATGCCCTTTTGAAAAGATGTATGTATAACTTGTCTGAGCTTCCTGAACTCATTGTGTCTGTCTTTTAGAAGTTTATTACATTCCTTTGTAACAAAATGTACTAGGGGTTCTATTAGTAACTGATTTGACTCACATGTGATGACAGGACATAACTGTTCAACATCTGAATATAATAGAAACACTTTAGCCTTAGTTAATTCTTTATCATGAACAGATCTGTCTTTACAGTCTATTTTTTTAGCAATATGATGCAATACTTTTTTATGGCATAATACACAAAATGCAGTTTTTGCTGAAGCACACAATAAACAGTTGTCATATTTCACATGGTTTTCTTTGAGATACCAGTAAAATATTGTAATACATTTGCATAATGCCTTACTATTAACCTGCCCTAATAAGGTTTTACATTTACTAATGTGCTGTGTATACCAACATTGCAATTTACTAAAGTTTGGTTTACTCCTGCATGAATTATAAATAATATCCATACTGTCTAATAACATCCAAACTGTCTAATAATATACAAACTGTCTAAGAATATACAAACTGTCTAACATCATCCACACTAAATATGTGACAGAAAAAAGTCTTACCAGTTAGCAAGAAAACAGGTGATCAGGCTGCTGTTGCTGATGGCTAGAAATTTTTCAGAGTCACTTGAGAAGCTGGTGAAGCACAACAGGCAGCGAACTGATGTACAAGTAGACATCCACCTTTTCTTGAAGAATTTATGGCACTGCGACTTTCTTGAACTAGTCTCACTCCGGATTTTAGACGTCTAAAAAAACTTTACTACTGCAAGCTGCATAAACTGGAATACTTCTGTTTAGGATTTACACATACGTGCAAATGTTAGCTACTGCAATTTGACTGAAGTGACCCTCTGCAGGGCTTACCATCACTCCCCCTGTGTTTGAACTGCAGATTTTAGGTTCAAATGCAGGCTAGCTTGCCATTGAAAAATTATATGGGTCTGCTTACTGCTTGCTGTGATGGATTTGAAGTCTTCTTAAGACACTCAGTCTTGCTGGCTGGATTCTGCTAAAATTTAAAGTCTGGTTATATTTGCATTTACAGTCTGTTGCATATAGAAACTTGCAGAATATACACTGATGAGAGAATATACTTTGCAGCATCAACTTTAGAGCAGTAACAAATAGCTTTTTATAATAAACCAAACGTACTAATGTTACAGCTTAAAGTTCTGTTCCAACTTTACTTCTCATATAATACAGATGATGTGAGAGATATAACATGTACCTCAGGACAAATGTGTCCCTACCATACCCCTAACATAACTGGATTCATATAGCTCTTTATATACAATTTTAGTCATGCATGAACATATACATTTCCTCTTGATATTCTATTTTGGAGAATTGCTCATCCTGCAGAAACAATACTAATTGTTGCAGATGCTGATGCAAACTGCTGACTTGATAATATTATTTTTAAGCTTCCTTGTTTAACAATGTCTTGTAAGAGACCAGCTTTTCTGACAGTGTGAACATCCTGTATTCTATTTGGATTTTTGTATAAGAACATCTGTTCTTTTGCCAATGCTGATAAACATGTCCTGTTTTCCATACAGAAAAAACATATTTTTGAGGAAACACATTGCCACAGTGTCATTGCCCATTCTTTAAAAGCAGATTTTGCATTTTTGCTCTTGCATACATCCTGTTTTTAAGTCTGTAAGGGAAAAATGTCCATTCAGCAGGTTCCTTATTTTCCAAGCCATGGTCATTTAGTATGGTTGCTGATCACGTATTATTAAACTCTGTTTCTGCATTTAAGCAAGCTTTTTCTTTCAGCATATTTACAACAGAATTAATTTCAGCCTTATATTCATAATATCTAACAAGTACACCTGCCGGATGTATGGCATATGACACTGACAATCACATGTAGTATGACGTGATCTACTGATGTCTGCAATGACATGCATACATGTTTAACACAATGGTGTCCTGTCAAATATACAGTGGGGTAATGGTGTCCCACTGCAGTGTTGTCTGTCCGCCCTACAAACATACTGCACATTTAGCTGATGTGCATGGCCATTGCAGGGAATCATGAGGCATCTCTATTGCCATACGGTGTGAGTTACAGACACAGTTCATAGCCATGACTGTGTTCAGATACAATACATATATACTGTGGAATGTGACCCACGTCACTGAGGTGTATACACACTAAACCATGATGTGGAATGTGTGACACAGGTCACTGAAGGGTATACGGATGACACCCCTGCACATCTGCAACCATATTGCTGCAGCCTGGCAACTATGGCCAGACATGGCAAACTCATTGGTACACCATGTCCCACATGACATCTGTGTGCCACACACACACACACACACACACACACACACACACACACACACACACACACACACACACACACACACACGGAGCAAGAATGACATTGATGTCCGACACCAGCAAGGGGAATGTACTGTATCTGTGGGCTGATGTGGCTACTGTACAGGTGACTGCTGTCATGTCGTGTCACACTCAAGATGTTCAACACATCTTATGCGGTGGATAGATGTCATGCCTACACAAGATGTGCACAGGCCTGTAGGATATCTAGTGTTCCACATCTGCAATATAACCATTACACAAAGGCCATAGTTGGACCATGTGGAGCCAATGTACAACAGGGTGTACACACAAGCACATCATGTCTACTGTGTGTGTTGCTTCATGTCTCTGGCCATCCTCCATGGCCATGTGTGTACATGTATTGGCCAAATTATTGTGACGTACATCTATTTCACATATCTGTGTTTTCCGATATGACATACACCCATAGATGTCATATGCTCCACTGATGACAGGGTTATGCAGACAAAGGGTGGTATGTGCGATATGTTTTTCAGGATAGTTAGGCAGTGTTGCAGCCAGGGCACTAGATGTCATGGACATGTCAAGATAGCTTATCACATTGTGTGACATTCATAGCAGGGCTATGATCCACACCAGTGAATCATGTGGGCTGGCCATACTCCATCTCACTGTGTAGTATTGTTTGTATTCCCCACATGTGTAGTTCTGATCTGTAGTACATATCCCTACAGTGAACAGCACCTCCACCATAGTATGCACAGCTGTCCACACATCTGGCAATGACAGTTTGTGAGGTTTCATGTCAATGTTTCACATAGTTTGCAAGTATTGCACATGGGTAGCCATTGTGATGCACTGCAGGTCCGACCTGTATATTGTGACAGGACCACACATTATGTGTACATGTGGTAAATGGCCACATGGCGGATAGATCTGTGCATTAAGATGCCTGATAAATAATAACAGTCTCATCTGCAATGGGCTGCTGTCGCAGTGGAATGCCAGAGGTACCTAAATAGGAGTAACACAGCAGTATGATCATTATCCATGCATGTATGATAGCTGCAGGGTGCAAAGTGCATGTTAACACATACACCAGTACAATAGACTATACTATGGAGTATGCATGTGTGCATACACAGAGTAGCATACTATAGTATACGGCATGTGTGTATACATGCCTTGCATATGATGTTACATTACATATTGTACAGTGACACATGTAACTATATGGAATATAGTTGTTATAGGTGCAGTAGCTCCTCAGTACTTGTGAGTGGGGGCTGGGTTGGTGGCCCACCACCTGTTGCACCTTGTTCCCTAGTGATTCCATTTGCATGCTGTTTTGCCCATCTAATGAGGTCTGTACAGTGTCTGCGCATCTGCTGGTATGTGCGGTTGTGGCCACCCACATCATTAACTCTCCTGCGAAGTTCCATCCACAGGGCATCCCGCTGCTCTGCATCCTGTGGCACATGGCTGAACAGGATATTGTGATTGTCATGTAGGTATGGGATGAGGGCCTCATCCTCCAAGTGGGTATAAGGGGGTAGCCTTGCATGTGGCATACCTGGAAGACATAATGATGGAGACAGGTCACAGTAACTCACAGAGACATACAGAGCTACAGCTGAACATACATGTATATTGCATGTATTATGATTAAATAGTTGTCTTTGCAAATCTACATGACACTGACACCACTGACATGTTTGTGTCATACACATGTGTCACTCAGTAGTGATTGGATATTATCACCATATATGTATGCGTGTCACCTGATTACATTGCTCTTACTCCATGTGGATGCTGTATTGATGTGGGCATGTCTGTTTGCCTGTACTGGTGTTCCTACCTATCAGCACATGGCTGGATGTGCCCACATTAATGCAGTCGACCTTGATGCTGTGTATATGTCAATTATAAAGACTTACACTGCCTTTGACCCTGCAGACTTGCTCATGGAAGGTTTTACATGTATGTGTTTTGCCATATACATCTACACGGCACTGTACAGCAGTTCAACATCCTGCCATGTATAACCTGTGTTGCACATGTGATACACGTGGGACACTGGCTAGCCACATGGTATTTGCAGGGATGGATATCAACTAGCATGTACAGTCAAAGTCACCTAGTAGGCTATATGCCCTGGGCCATGTATGAATCTAGGATGAAAGGTTACCTAGCTGTAGCCAACAGGCAGGTCTCTGGGGCCAGGTGGAGCAGTGCCAAATAACTAATCCACAGGGTTAATGATACATTTACCATGTGGTCATCACACCATGTCTGAGAGGGGGGCGATGTGCAGCTTTGCTGGACAGGAATGCATAGTATGGCAGGACTATATAAAGTGTATGGGACAAGGATCTGTCCAGCATGTGGTGATCCTAGTACTAGGAAGGTGGATGTCCATGAAGTATGTGTTTGAGACCAGGATGTGTACATGTAGCATGTCCAACATCACTGGGTTTGACATGGCTTTATTCAGGGTAGGCATCATGCTACATAGTGGAGATGGGGAATGGGAAAGCTGGTGTAGGCCATCTGAACATGGCCAATACCCCTTAAAGGAAATATGTGATCTGATATGGGTCACTTGAGTGTTGAGTATGGCTGGACAATGATCTCTATATTCATGGATGACACCCTGTCATGATTAGGGTTGCCACATATGACTACCTAACAGGTGTGGTGATGTAACTATCACAGGAAAGACAACTGCTCAGTTGCATCCCTTACACACAGTGTCCATTATGTTGACTACTGCCTAGGTGGTAGTTCATGGGTACAGGGTTATTAATATAGGGGTAACAATGCAATATGTAGCTATCAGATTGTGCCCATGTCACACACCTCACCCATAAAGCCCCTTCTGTATATTGTCCACAACACTCTGAGTCAGCTATTGCTCCTAGGTCATAGTCATTCACATACTTCAATTGGTAGATGCCTTCTGTTAGTCTGTGTGGTATAGACTACAATGAGGGGAGTACAATGAATTAACCCTGTCTTACTGTAGCTGGTACTGGTGTGATGTGCATGTATTATTCAGACACCTTCTGTAGTGTTGGTTCTGCCAGCAGTCCCGTTGCAAAACACTCCTGTGACATAGGAATGTGCATTTAGTATACTGAGTGTAGGTGGAACACAGTATGGGTGATGATGTTCTATGATATGCAATTATGATATGCAGTGTGAAATCAACCTTACTGTCATCTACATCTGTCCTGCTGACATCAAATAATTTGATCAAGGTTCATGGCCTTTCAGACCAGACTCAGCAGGGTAGTAGTGCAGTACTTCCCATTATCAGTGGTGTCTCCCCCTTTGTGGGGTGTGATACCTGTTGGTGTGCACCATTCAGTGTATACACAGCCTGACTCGAAGCTATGTTTTACATGATGTGTATGTGGAGAGCAACTTGTTTTGCCATATGTGTATGATACATCCTGGGATGTGGACATGTCCCATGCAGCCTGAGTGCAGCTTGTACCTGCATAGTTGTGGTTACAGGGGCTCTGTAGTGTACATGGATATATGATTGTGTACCTGTTGGGGGGGGCAGTGTGTTTATGTTATCCAAGACCCTATGTGGATTGCATATTCATGCTCAGCACTTGTTCAGAACTTGTAAGCACTATGTAAGCTATTAATTACTATAGCACTCAATCTTCCTCATTACCTAGAGGTAAACAGTTTTTGTACGTACTTTTCTCACTTGCTTAGAGTAAAATAGCTCTTGTACTCACTTTCCTCACTTATCTAGGGGAAATAGTTTTATATTCAGGCAAGTCCAAGGGTCAGATCCCAGTGTTCTCTCCTGTCTATCTGATGAATATGGACATCTTGAGGCAATGTAGACATTGCCTCATGTACACAGACAACCCACTCCGCCTACCACCCAACACTACAACCCATGAGAGATGCACTTATCTAGCCAAAATGGAGGTAAAGCTCTCTCCAACCAAGACTGACCCTGACAGTCATGTGGAGAAGATAAACATTTGCACCACACCACACTCATCACATAGTCTCACTAAATCTAGACCACCATAATCCACACATAGTAACACAAAAACATATGCGGAGGCTCTCAATAATAATCTGTCTAAGCAGTGGAGACCTCCAAGGCAGAAATGCAAGCAGCCTCCATCCCCCAACACAACCCTAATGGCACATAGCCCACAGAGTCAGTGTGCCTCTCAACCACAGCCAATAAGGCAAATCAATGTACCCAACACACTAGTCATAGGTGACTCTATAGTCAGGCACACTAATGTTCCACTCACCATGCTAAACAAGGAGAAGGTTACTGTTAGCTGCCTGTCAGGTACCAGGTTCCGCCACATAACCCACACACTCAGGTCACTGCACAACAAGTAAAAATATGACTCTGTCATTGTCCATGTTGGTGTGAATGACCTGAGACATAACTCCGTGGACTACATGAAGTAGACATGGAAGAGCTCTCCGATCTTGTAAGCCAGGCAGGTATGACCCTAGCCCTGAGCAGCATTTTGTCATTGCCCAGAATTATACCACAGTATGAAGACAAAATGATTGACTTCAACAATTGGCTAAGCTTCTGGTGTCATTCTAAGGGGATCCAGTATCTGTCTGCTTGGGATGACATGGTCTACAGACCACGATGCTTTGCCACGGATGGCCTGCACCTGTCGCCCCTGGGATTCCAAATACTGGCTAAGGCTCTTGCTGCCCCTATAGTGGCTTCTTTAGGCAAGGTTCAAATAACATATTCAATACCATAACAGGCACAGGCAAGCACAAACTGAGGGTAATGCTACTCAATGCTGGAAGTCTAAATCTCAAAATGCACTCACTCGAGGCACTCCTTGTAATGGAGAACATCGATATCTGTGCAGTGACTGAGACCGGGTTCAAGACTCCAGACAGCTTCCGTGCACTACCAGGCTATAACTCATAGCACACTTTTCGGCCATGTAACCTGGACCGGAACACCCAAGGCGGAGGTGTGTCCATATTCATTAAGGATATCCACTCCTCAAGGCTAGTTGCTTAGCACAATGCATCCAAGGTTATCCAAGTGCAACTACCTCTGGGCTAAACTGCAATGCAATTTGTAGCTTGCTACAGATCCCCCACCATGTCCCAAGATTCCCACCCCTCTTTTCTTCATGTACTGGAAATTATTAGGGTTCAACAAAACACCTTACTAATGGGCGACTTCACCTACCCCACCATTAACTGTGCCCCCCCCACACCCCCCTACTTTAATATTCTACCTCCTAGATTGCACAAACAGACGCACAAAGTAAACCCACACCCACACATTACAGTCCCTCAGGGACACACACCACACTTACACACAATACAGCCCTCAGGAACACACTTACACACAGTAACCTACCTGAACTGCAACACCAGAAGCACTGACTAAATGCCCCTTAACATTGGGATTTTAAACCTCGCGCTTCTGGTGTTTCAGTACTGTGGTCTTTTGGTCTTTAAGCCTTGTGAGTACACGGGTCGGTAAGTCAAGCATTCGGTATTTGGTAGTATCCCATTTATATGTACCTCCATGGTTATGAAGATGTTAACTTATCTATATATCTACATATATATGTATATCTCCATATATCGACATATCTCTCTCTCTCTCTCTCTATATATATATATATATATATATATATGTTGATATATATATATATATATATATATATATATATATATATATATATATATATATATATATATATATATATATATATATATATATATGTTGATATTCTATATATATATATATATATATATATATATATATATATATATATATATGTTGATATTCTATATATATATATATATATATATATATATATATATAGCATACACCTTTCATTGGGTACATGCCGGTTTGTCATATTTCCACACATTCCTACCTTTTGTGTTTTAACCTGTCAGAATACACAACTGCCATTGGTACATCTCAGGTAGCTTAGTGGTAGGTTATTGTGATGATTGTGTACATGGTTGCGTGTTCTAATCATGGCAGTGGTCATTTTACCACTCAGACCAGGCACTGGTACTGCAAGGGTGATTAATGCACATTTCAGCGGTTGTGTGTTCCAAATGTTTATTATTCTGTGGAATACTACCTATATATGCAAGCTGTGGTTAAGGTATACTATGTAACATGTAAATCATCTCTGACTTTATTGGGATTTGAACCAGGACTGCATAGATATTATGCAAATGCTGTAGCCATTACACTATTGACATTAACGTTCCTTCTGCCTATTTCCTATGTCCATGAATCCTATGTGTAAGCTTGGCTACACAACAGGTGGAGCCACCCACACCCAGTGAGCTTCTCAAAATACCAACATAACACATGAATTGAGAGACTATACATTAACATCATAACTACATTTGGCATAGCCACTCACTGACACACTTCAGGGGAAACCTTAATGTGTGACTGGCCAACAGTATATACACCCCTGGGATCATGTGTCCCAGACACATACAGCCAGGGTGTGGGGGAGCCACTCCAATTCTACAGCTGCAAGATCTGTTGGGGAAATTGAATGCTGTTGTTTTGTCATGTTAACATGCCCTTTTGAGATCACTATGTGCCCCTATCACCCTACAGCACACCAGTCTTCAACAGCTTCCAGCAACTCTGCCTGGAATCACTTCATTGGCTATGCTTGACAGAGGCTCAGTTACTTCATCAATGGTGCAGGTAAAGCCATCACACTGTAGCTATGCTTCTAAATGCCCTTGGGCAGAGAGCCTACTACCTATCTGTGAACCTCTACAGTGCAGGCCATCTCCAACATCATATGTGATTATACAGAGTTTTCTGATCACAATATACAGTGTAAATTCACCATGTAGTTAGACAACAGTTAAGTACAGCAATAGCATACAGACTACTGATACATAATCACACCAAAAGCTTATCTTGGAAGCTAGCAGACATGTATAGGTTTCAGACTTTGTATTGCGTACCAATAGGTTACCTACAGGAAAGATGGGACACAAGCACAGATGGGATACATGCCTGCAACAATGCCATACCAACTTGCATGTGTCAGCCTAAGGTTTTGGAATGCTGGGCAAGGCTATTGGCACCCCCATGGTGCCATTATTAGGTAGGTCTCAGAGGTGAATCTCACCTCCATGAACTGCACGATAGTGGAACCAGTGAGGGTTAGGCTACTCAACACCAGGGGTACTACTCACAACATGTACGCACTCACAGCACCCCTCAGTATGGACAACATCTACATCTGTTCTATGACTGGGACCTGCATAAGGCTCCTGTGAGCACATTGGCACTACCAGACTACAACCCATAACACACATTTCAGCCACTGTACATGGACTGGCACAGACATGGAGGGGGTGCATCCATATTCATCGGGGATACCTGCACCTCCAAGTTAGTGGGGCAGCATGATACCTTTGTGATCATCCATGTGGAGCTAACATCAGCCATGACTGCAATCCAAACTGTGAGCTGCTACAGATAACCCTCCATGACCCAGGAGCACCACTACAACTATCTGGAGACAGTGGTAAATATGACAGTCCTATGAGACACCCTGTTATTTGTCAATTTTGGCTACCCTACACTTAACTGGATAGCCTACTTGAGTATTTAGTTTCAGGCCCAGCACTTCCTGGGATTTATCACCTCATATGGCCTGTATCAGTTGGTAGATGGACTAACGAGAGGCAAAAACATACTAGAAGTGGTAATCACTGACATGTGCAACAGGTGCACTACAGCAGAGGTAAACCGGTCACTGTTTAGATCTGACCATGAACTATTCACTGATGATTTCTACTCCCACCCATCTCCCCCACCCAAGGAACACACAGTGTATACCTTTCCTACAGCTAAATTCACAATACTAATGACAGAGGTGGGAGGGTTCACAGCTCCCACGCTCAGGGATGACACTGCTCAAGATACAGACAGAATTACGAATGCACTCTATAAGCACCTACAAAGATGTATGGGTCGTGCCATCAATGGTAAACCAGGACTAGCTACTCCTACACAAGGACACCAGTCTGCTGAACCCCTGCATTATACAGGCTATACAACAGAAGTAGTACAGTAGTCCAGAACAACAGCAAATCCCAAGACATGCAGACATCCATGACCAGTATTAGCAAGATACTTATGTTACTCATGTAATAATCAAAGGCTGACATCCACAGGTAAATAGGCATGGATTTGGAATATGACCACAAAAGCTTCTTTGGCTATGTCAAAGATGTAGGCAGTAACACACAGATTCACACTGTGCTGGTGCAATATTGCACTGAATAAACTGACCCTACTGATATCACCAACACACTTGATGATACATTCAGATCAAGCTTCACCCCCTACTGGGCCCACAACAATACCCAAAATGTACAGTATCCCAGACATCTGAGACATACAGGTGGTAATGGCCCTTTCAAACGGCATGACAGAGCATCAGTGGAGGCAGATGGTGTCCCAGACTGCATTCTGCAGACACTACAAGACAAAGTGAGCCCCCCGCCTAATATAGCAATTCAACATCAGCCTCTACACAGGCTACATGGTCATTCACTGGCGCATGGCAACAGCTATTACACTTGACCAAGGTGGTGACACAACTGACCATGGTAACTACCACCCCATAGGCCTGAGTAGCCTGATCTGCACGGCTATGGAGTGCATCCTCATGACACTCATTAACATAGACAATGGTAACCTCCAGACACTTGACCCAACCCAGATCACCTTGATTGAGTGCAGATCATGCCTACTGAACCAGTTTGATATCTTACAACCACCTAGACTTTATGTGTGGGGTGTGGTAGTTCACACATACCAACTGGACCTCACCAAGGGTTGTGACACCATTCCGCACTCAGGTATTATTTCTACACTCACCAGCCAATACATATACCCATACATCACAGGTTGGTTTGCCAACAGGCTTACACACAGAACCCACACAGTAAGCCTAGCAGCCTCCAGGTCCAACTCTTGACCAGTCACAACTGGTGTCCCACAGGACTCAGTCCTGGGACCCCTACTGTTTGCCATATACTTCTCAGAGATACAGGCTAACACAGGTGGACTACAGCAGGCCATGTATGGCAATTACTGCAGACTGGGAGCCATAACTGACAGTTCAGCTGTCACAGACATCCTTCAAGGGGCCTCACATAGACCAACACAGGGTGTCAGAGTGATGGCCTCCAGCAAAAGGCCACGTACTTCATGGTCATTCCATTTTTGGTAAACTACACGCACACATATTAACACATGAGTGGCAGACTGTATAATTCAGATGACGTAATGGGTATGTGGGGACTACATTACATAGTGATCTCTCCTTTGACAGTCATATGTGCAAAGTAGTTAGGACATCCATCTATGTAGGCCTTCTGATTACTTAAGGGTTCACATCTAACCAGACTTAGGTTATTGTGCCCCTTTACTCATCAGTCATCAATCCCGTTATCGAGTATGATAACCCATTTTGGATGTACCTCAGAAGACACATCTGACAGCTGGAGGGGCCACGAACATTCCTCGCATAGAGGGATAATGCCCTCAGACTTGTTCTATGCTGCCAGACTGCATAAACTCATGCATTACTCAGTGGCATCTCATTTACTCAGAGATGATATTTGCTGGCCAACAAAGCTGTGTCCAAGTCAGGCTTAATGGATATGCGCCACACACTGTAATGAGCTACACCTTGCCACAACCATAACTGGAAGATGCTGGAGTGACAGATTCTTGTCATGGGTACTCCCCATTATTTGGAACTACATCCCTGATTACATTATACGGAACCCCTCACTAACACTCCAGGAATCCTTGCAGAGTGGGTGGGGAACAGTGGATACACCCCAGGGACCTTGCAATTGGCTCTGCTTGACAGAGGGACAGTTAATCAATGGGGTGGTGACAGCAGACACACTTTGGCTATGCTTATGACTGGCCTTGGGTAGTTAGGCATGTACCTACATATGTATCTATGAATCTATACATACAGTATGGACACATGCTGATAGCTTAATTTACTGTTCAGGTATTGACTTACCTTGTGCCAATGGCAGTTGTGTGTACAATAGTTGAGGGCTGCCTAGGTAGGATACACACAGTAGACCACCTATACATGACAATTTACAGGTGGTCGTGTGTGTGTGTCATCCATGTTTGCTGTGTGTGCAGGTGGAGAAGGGTGTCAGTCCATAGGTGCCTACACTGTCAGTGTGTGTTATACATTCCCTCTTTGCCAATGTATGGGCATTCTGGGCACACCTCCATCTGCCTACTGGGGCTGGCACAAGGTGTTCATGGTCTGATTCCCTCTGTGCCTGTGGGGCCCTTGGCAATGGTGGTGGGCTGTGAGGGCCTTCACCATTCTGTCCCTGCTGCAGCTGTTTCTGCAGGATCATATTGTGTAGCATGGCACATACTATGAAGATGTGGGCACACGTGCCTGGAGAGTACTGCAAGGTTCCACCAGATATGCCCAAGCAACAGAACCATGATTTCAGCATCCCAAACACATGCTCTGTGATGATTCTGGTTTCTGCGTGTGCCTCATTATGGCGTTCTTGTGCGGCTGTGTGTGCATTTCTGATTTGAGTCATCATCCACGGTTCCAGTGCATAGCCAGCATCCCCCCACCAGGTGGCCATATGGGATGTCCCCCCCTGGCAAATACCTGATACAGCTGTGAGGCATGCCAGATGTGGGAGTCGTGATAGCTTCCAGGGCTGCCAGCACACACATCCATGATAGTGCCCTAGGCATTGCACATGACCTGGCAGTTGATGAAGGGGTATCCCTTGTGGTTTATGTAGTGCCTAGCCTGCTCACTGGGTGGTGTATTGATGTGTATGTGCATGCAGTCTATTGCACCCAGTACCTCCGGGTAGTCTGCCACATGGTGGAAGAGATGCATATTGCTGGCCAACTCCTCCTGCATTCGGGGGAAGTATATGTGCTCATTGGCATGTGGTAACATGCCATCCAGGAACTGGTGGAGTAGCCTGGATGCTGATGCCTGTGAGATCTCCTTGATATCCCCAGTTGGCCTTTGAAAGGTACCTGTGGTTAGTATTCTCAAACCTTACACATACCTTTGTGTCCACTGGGATGGGTTCACCTCTGTTATTTCTGGCTCTGAGGAGTGGCCGGCACAGCTCAACAAGTTGCTGTATGGTGTCCCTGTCCACCCTGTAATGCTGTACTATCTCCAGATCATGTAGCCCCTGGCAGGTTTCCCCTGGGTCTGAACACTCTTCTCCTCCTCCGGTGCCTGAGATGATTGTCAGCATCATCCTCCACACCACCATCAGTCTCCAACACATGCTGATGAATCAAAACTATGGCAGCCCCTAATATGTACATATTAAAAGTTTCCCATCTGTATACACCAATGGTGCAGAGTGTCTGGGAATACACAAGTGTGTGTGGGGTGCTTTCACACTTTATACTATTGTGCAATGGATGCTGCTGGTGAAATTGGGTGTGTATGTGCAATTCCAGCTGCAGGGTATCTTAATTATGGGTTTTACAGCAGGTACTGCTATTGTGTGGCGTTTGGTGTCAACTTACGCTTGGCTACCATGATTCATCTATTGCCCTTTACTTCACTTTTCAACCCAATCCCCCTCCCATTGTCAGGCATGCATCCAGCTGCCTGCTTTCTTGTTTTGTATTTTCCCAACCCAGGATTGTGTTGCGAAATGTGTTATGTAGCTGATCTATTGCAAGTTTGCTTTGTTCTGCTGTGACAGTTCTCTTTTCTTTGCAGTATGGCACCTCCCCTTTCCTGTTCTGCTGGTAGCTGCTAGCAGCCTTGTTAGCTGTTGTCAATGGCCCACTGCGAGTTCCTAGGTGTTAATTACTCATTTGTATTCCAATTACCATGCTGCAGCATTTCCTTATTGTCTTCCCATATCCTTCCTGTTTCAGCTATGGTGCACGCCGAGCACAGCTGTTTACCAGGTTTCGAGTGCGTTTTCATCCATGTTCACATGCACTTTCGGTTACCTTGTGTGCTCTCAGCTAAGCAAAGCTATGGCTACTTCCACACCTCTATCCTGTGGCTTTGCTTAGCAACAGGCAACCTGAATTAGCAATGCTCCAATGTGCTTACAGCTAAGGTGGCATACCCCTCTTTTGATGCCATGTTTATCTCCAGGCCACACCTCGGTGTTGTACAGCTACGCTGTGTGG